>NC_134489.1:27844158-28007538 GCF_040206685.1 Ascaphus truei
GGCAACATTGTCTTTATTTGAATCTATGGTCATACCATAGGCATACCTCTATTCATAGTACACAAGTCTGAAGTTTGTGTTACTTCACAGAATAGTGGAAAAACAGAAATAAACTGTGCGCTACTATCTATCTCCTTATAATTGAATACAGTGCAGTGACTAAACCATATATAAATAAAGTAAACCACAATACCACAGTGAATAAGTGATTAAATAATTAAATTATAACATAACCGTGTGGTTGAGAAGGGCGTCTGCTGCTATAAACATTAGGGGTGGCTCAGCACCCCACACACTCTAAGAAATGGAAACAAAAAGAAAACAGCGCACAACGCCAAATAGTGAAGTAAGTAATAGAATGTATTACAATGTTAAAGGGGTAATAAATCTGCGTACATCAGATAGAAATAACATGTGCATTTAGTGCATAACACACTGGTTACCACTCTGTAGCTGTAAAACAGGACGGTCTGGCACTCAGCTGTCTCTGCAGGAGCCTCTATGATGGTTCTGGGGCATGGGATCCTTCATGCACTCCTCACACAGCAGGACGCTGCTCACAAGGGGATTCCTTTCAAGCAGCCTGGTAATACTGCAGATTCAGACACTTAGTGGGACCGCTCATCAACCGGCGATATACTGCCTCCAGGGGAATTCCCCTACAGTCCCCCGTCTCTCCTGTGTAGATTCGCTGCTTTTCCCAGCTGCTATGATCTTAGGGCAGTCCAGAGCTGTTGGAATTGCTCTGCAAACACTTCCGCAGCTGCAGGGGCTTACACATCGTGCCACGATGCCGCTCCGTCACGTGGTATAGCGGAGTGACGTCACAGTTCTCGTGGCAATGGAGGAATCAATAGGGAGGAAGAAGGAGAGTCCCTTACAGTCTCTTACCGGCGCAGAAATCGCTCAGTTAGCACGGTGGCAGCCAATATAAGCTGATAGTGATACAAATCCAAAGGATGAATATAGGCAAAATTATGGCATTAATACATCCAACATGTTTCGTAGATCTAACTACTTCTTCAGGGAATAATTTGGCCATTACCCAGAGGTCTTAAATACCTCTCAGAGATGTCTCATTGGTCAAACAATTAGAGTTAGACCAATCATCTGAGCTATGGTCAAAGTATTAAGGAAGATTTATTTCTACTTTTAAAACAACAACTTTATTAACAAATGAACAATCACATATATAAAAAAACACTAGCATATAATCTAAACCTAACATGAACATAAAACCATGCTGGAATAAAAAGAAACACATTATTAGTATATTAAAAGATTAAAATAGACATCATAAATTCCTTAAGCAATATATAAAATATATATATATATATATCTAACTAGAAATAGCAGGTAAGCTACAGCAGGGAGAAGGAAACACATAACAGTGCCTTATCACTAAATCTAATGAGGACGTGGGCTGGAGGTTTTAATATAATGCCCAAATATCCACATCCTCATTGAGCCCCTTGGGGGACATGGTATCTAGCTTATGTATCCAATAAGTCTCCTTAGAGGATAATGTTTTGACTCTGTCTCCCCCTCTTCTATTAACTGGAATAAACTGAATCCCCTTGAAAGTAAGACTAGAAGGGTCTTTACCATGATGTAATGAAAAGTGTCTTGACACACTATGTTTGTCAAACCCAATTTTAATGTTTCGGACATGTTCCTGGATACGGATTTTAAGGCTGCGTTTGGTTCTGCCTACATATTGGTATCCGCATGCACACTCCAACAGATATACAATATGTGTCGATGTACATAAAATAAAGTCATCAATATTAAAAACCTCTAGTGTATTATTAGATTTAAACGTTTGCTTTACTGGGTGTTGATACTTGCAAATACTGCATTTACCACAGGTATAGTTGCCTCTTGGTTTGGTTCCAAGCCATTGTTTGGATGATACGGTGTTGTTACATACAAAAACATCACTAGGTGCTAGTATGCTTTTAATGTTTTTGGCTCTCCTATAGATGGCACTGTGGAAACCGAGACCTTCTTTAAGGAGGTGGATACCAGCAATTTGCTGATGGCAAATAGCAGTCACAAGAGCACATGGATCAAAAACATACCAGGAGGGCAATTTGTCAGACTCAGACGCAACTGCAGCAATGTAGAGGTTTTTAATAAACAGGCTAACAAATTATTTTTACGATTTAGAGAGAGGGGATATCCTAAAGAGCTTTTAGATAGAGAGATAAAAAGAGTACGTAATCTGGATCGCAACGAGATGCTGATTCAAAATAGATCTAAAAATAGAAATAATGAGAGCCAACAAAATAAAGGCGGATTGGTAGATGTGGCCTTCATTACCAATTACAACTCTGTATATAGGGACATTGAAAAGGTTTTTAGTAAACACTGGGGTATACTGTGTAAAGATCCCATATTGGGATCTCATTTAGACACCAAACCACGGTTTATATATAGGAGAGCCAAAAACATTAAAAGCATACTAGCACCTAGTGATGTTTTTGTATGTAACAACACCGTATCATCCAAACAATGGCTTGGAACCAAACCAAGAGGCAACTATACCTGTGGTAAATGCAGTATTTGCAAGTATCAACACCCTGTAAAGCAAACGTTTAAATCTAATAATACACTAGAGGTTTTTAATATTGATGACTTTATTTTATGTACATCGACACATATTGTATATCTGTTGGAGTGTGCATGCGGATACCAATATGTAGGCAGAACCAAACGCAGCCTTAAAATCCGTATCCAGGAACATGTCCGAAACATTAAAATTGGGTTTGACAAACATAGTGTGTCAAGACACTTTTCATTACATCATGGTAAAGACCCTTCTAGTCTTACTTTCAAGGGGATTCAGTTTATTCCAGTTAATAGAAGAGGGGGAGACAGAGTCAAAACATTATCCTCTAAGGAGACTTATTGGATACATAAGCTAGATACCATGTCCCCCAAGGGGCTCAATGAGGATGTGGATATTTGGGCATTATATTAAAACCTCCAGCCCACGTCCTCATTAGATTTAGTGATAAGGCACTGTTATGTGTTTCCTTCTCCCTGCTGTAGCTTACCTGCTATTTCTAGTTAGATATATATATATATATTTTATATATTGCTTAAGGAATTTATGATGTCTATTTTAATCTTTTAATATACTAATAATGTGTTTCTTTTTATTCCAGCATGGTTTTATGTTCATGTTAGGTTTAGATTATATGCTAGTGTTTTTTTTTATATATGTGATTGTTCATTTGTTAATAAAGTTGTTGTTTTAAAAGTAGAAATAAATCTTCCTTAATACTTTGACCATAGCTCAGATGATTGGTCTAACTCTAATTGTTTGACCAATGAGACATCTCTGAGAGGTATTTAAGACCTCTGGGTAATGGCCAAATTATTCCCTGAAGAAGTAGTTACATCTACGAAACATGTTGGATGTATTAATGCCATAATTTTGCCTATATTCATCCTTTGGATTTGTATCACTATCAGCTTATATTGGCTGCCACCGTGCTAACTGAGCGATTTCTGCGCCGGTAAGAGACTGTAAGGGACTCTCCTTCTTCCTCCCTATTGATTCCTCCATTGCCACGAGAACTGTGACGTCACTCCGCTATACCACGTGACGGAGCGGCATCGTGGCACGCTGTGTAAGCCCCTGCAGCTGCGGAAGTGTTTGCAGAGCAATTCCAACAGCTCTGGACTGCCCTAAGATCATAGCAGCTGGGAAAAGCAGCGAATCTACACAGGAGAGACGGGGGACTGTAGGGGAATTCCCCTGGAGGCAGTATATCGCCGGTTGATGAGCGGTCCCACTAAGTGTCTGAATCTGCAGTATTACCAGGCTGCTTGAAAGGAATCCCCTTGTGAGCAGCGTCCTGCTGTGTGAGGAGTGCATGAAGGATCCCATGCCCCAGAACCATCATAGAGGCTCCTGCAGACAGCTGAGTGCCAGACCGTCCTGTTTTACAGCTACAGAGTGGTAACCTGTGTTATGCACTAAATGCACATGTTATTTCTATCTGATGTACGCAGATTTATTACCCCTTTAACATTGTAATACATTCTATTACTTACTTCACTATTTGGCGTTGTGCGCTGTTTTCTTTTTGTTTCCATTTCACAGAATAGTGCCTTCTATAGAGCTACCAATTTTTGTGTTCCATTACTTTTTGGCTGTGCATTATATCAGCCATTGGTGATTTTCTTGACCAATTTATGTGCCTTTGTCCTCATGGTATATATGTATTGTCAGTTGTGAGTCCCCCTCCTCTTTTATATTTCTCTCCCCGTTTTTATTTTTATACTAATACATTTTGCAATAATCATTATATCTATGGTATGCCCGTGTGCTTTATTATAAGGATACTTTTTTGTTGTGATATATATATATATATATATATATATATATATATATATATATATATATTTATTTTTGCAGAACAAAAGGCTCCTGATTTAGAGTTTGCTTGATAATGCAGAATTGAAAAATCAAAATGCATTAAATCACACGTTGGCTTCTTCAGAGGTGCAGTCACCATGAAAGAGACCCTGTCTGCTTACATGGATAGGTACATAGAAGTGATTTAATGCCCTGTGTGCAATCTATATACACGAGATTGCACAGATCTGGTCTAAGAAGATGGAAATGTATAATATCCAGATAGTACCAAGAATATTTGTCTACAAATAATAATAGTACTTGCTTCTCGAACCGCAGTTATAACTGTATAATCCCTAGAACAGCAGAGGTGGCACCCATTTTCTGCTAACACAGTAGAGTGAGGTTGCCCATGTTCTGTTCGTCTTTTATTTAATCTCATCTGGCTTCAGTAACTCATAGCCATAAGTGCATACAGTATTATTACTTTCTGCTTGAAGTGCTTTCAAGGTTCCAATCAATAAAATAGATTTCCCTTGGAGGCATACTATTAGTAGACAGTGTGCACTACTACCCATCAGCTGCTTTAGCTCACACTGCTAGAGCTGTGGCCTAGAAAAGTTGTGGTTGTGGGTTCTAGTCCTATTGGGTCTAACACCATTCCAGTCACTCTCTCTCGCTCTGTCTCTCTCTCGACAATCCAGCAATGGATTTTTTATCTGTGTTTCTATTCTTAAAAATACGTAAACTGATTGCTCTCTGTCTCTGAAGAAAATAATCCAAAATTCCAGATTGGCTTTTTTTAGAGTGATCCACGGACCAAAGGAACTGACCAATCTGAGGCCGATCCAAATCTGCAAAATATTTTTTGCCCATTCAGGAGGAGACTGCAGAAAGAAATTTGGAGACACAGGATGTGGGAGAGGGGGAGAAGTCAGAAGACGAGAGATAGATGTGGGTGTCATCAGCATAAAGATTACACTAAAAGCCAAAAAAGATTGTATTAGTTCACAAAGAGAAGAGGTGTAGAGTGAGAAGAGCAGAGGGTCAAGGAGAGAGCCTTGTGGACCTCAATAGAACGATGGAGTGAAGAGGAGAAGACACCGGAGAAGGAAACGCTGAAGGTTTGGATAGGTAGGACATGAGCCAGGAGAAGGCTGCGTCAAAGAGGGCAATACATTGAAGAATATTTAGTATGGAGAAATGACCCTTAGCTGTGAGTAGGTCATTGGTCACTTGTTAGTGCTATCTTGGTGGAGTGTAGATGACAGAAACCAGATTTTAAACAGTCAAGCAGGGAGTTGGAGTGAGGCAGTTATATGCAAGTCGCATAAATAGCTTGGAGGCAAAGGGGAGGCGAGAGATAGGGCGGTAGTTAGAGAGGGAAACTGGGTCAAGAGAGGGCTTCTTTAGAATGGGTGTGATGAATGCATGTTTCAAAGAAGATGGGAATGTGCCAGAGGCGAGAGAGCAATTAAAAAGGTGAGCGTGGGTGGGGCTTAGTGTGCCAGAGAGGTACATTATTGGGGTAGCCAGAAACTCTGGACCCCGACTATCTAGGCACAATCTGACGAGACTTTCTCCGCAAAACCCACAGTGAAACTCCTAGCCTAGCAATCTCTGCTTGCTGGCACACCTGGAAAGGTAAGCCACACAAAAATTCTTTATTGTTGCACAATCACAAACTTTGCAGATACAATAGACTGGTTCAAGAGCTGACACTCTAAAACCCTGAATATGGATAAGAGGTAACCAAACGAGCATAATACCTTTATTGTGAGCCTGATTACCCCCTCACCGTCAGAATAGATAACTCGATTACCTGCTCCTGATGTACCTTGCCACCATTGAGGCAACATGCAAATATTTCTCAAACTTTCAGCACATGAGAACTCCACAGATTATATTAATGAATCTAAGAAGGCAGACCATACCTTTTTTATCACTAGGCGGCACTTGTGCGGCCTTTTTCCATACCCGTGGTGCTCACACTCCAGATTGGCATAACATCAAATGGCAGCAGCAAGGACCTGTTCAGGTAAGCAGGAGGGCATATCTTGCCACTGAATATCACAGACGCAAGGGGCAATGATTTTAGCACAATAGCTGGGTCCACAGGTAAGCTCACACATGCCTCTTCGTACTGGCCAACACATTAGCCAGTTAAAAACTGATGTGGAGTGTAGGAGATCTGCGTAGAGGGTAACACACCAGAGACGTTTTTTGGTGAAAATAAACGTAGGCTTTATTAGCCAGCAGCTTTAAACAGAAAACAATAACCAGACCTGACCCCATGCAGGGGACTGACTTCAGCAGTCCCTATTTGAGGCCTGGAAGACTTGGCCTTTTACCAAGCTTGTGACACAAGTCCATAAGAGAGGTACCTGTAGGTATGGTACGCTCCACGTCAGTCCAGGGTCTGTGGGGGGTTTCTCTTCCCCTGTGATATCTCTGGCTGCACAGATTCTCGCTCTGTGCTAGAGATCCCTGTAATGAGTCTCTGAGTTTGTATATCCTTAAGGAGTCATCTGAGGAGATTCATCCAGATTGCCTGCTTTGGGATTAACCTCCTCAGCGCTGTATCAGTCTGTGTAGACAGTATTTCCATCCTGGGAATCCACCCTGTTACATAGTAGTGGTAGAAATAGATCCTGATTTGTTAACAGCTTGTCCTACCTCTTTCTTGGCTGTGCTTAAACACATATAAAGAAACTATACTTCTTTTTAGTCCAGCAGTTTGGATTTCTTCCATTAACCTGTGCTGCAGGAAAATCCTATGACTCATACTGTGACGTTTACCTCCATATGTAATCGCAACCAATCAGTGCAGCTTTCACTGTAGCACTGTCACTTCATTTGAACACTAGACAAAACATATAGTACATGTGATGGGATATCTGTAAATGTATGCTGCAGGAAGAGTAGTGGCAAAAAACAATACTAACATGAACATTTCATGTGTTCTATTTATTCAGGTCATCATGTGAGTTTAATATCTCAAATCACACAGTTCAGCAAGTCAAATCACGTCTGTTAATGTGTGCTGTGTTGCGTACTTGATTGATACATTGTATGATATCTGTGTCTACACTTTTGACACAGACCAGCATATTTGTTTCCACTGAGTCTCTATCAAGAGACCTATTGACAGTTGACACAATAGAAAGACTTGGATCAACAATCTGCTGGAACTGCGTAAACAGTTGAGAAAGTTGAGAGTGTGACATAAAGGGGGGGTTGTCTGAATTAAACAGCACTAGGATCTAAGCAGTCATTTTTGTGTGTCATCCATTTTGTCTTCTGTCTGCATGAAAGCTGCATGGAATGAAAGTTTGAGTTTTAAAATAAATATTTTTCTTTTTCTTCTTTTGCTCTCAGAACATTTTGTTGATAATAAGTCATCGAGGTAGGTGCAAACCTTGAAGAGAAGATAAGCGGTTGTGAAACTAGAATAAAGATAACAGTCACTTCCCACATTTAAAGTGGTAGAAATACAGGGGAAGGGTCTCATGGTCAAATGTACCCCTGTAAAAATACACAAACATAGCAGACCCCGACGTATGTAGAGGAAAGGTTACGAGCTTGCATAATGATTTTCTAGCTGACTCAATTAATTTGTTATTCTTATACAATTATGTTATTGAATTAATGTTCTCATATTCATATTTGTTTATGCGCATATGTAATGATGCACAAGCCACCTCATAAAGGGAATAAGAAAAAAAGCTGTATGGTGCTTTAACATAGAAGCAATAGCTGGTACAGTATAAGCAAAGGTACTTGAAGATAGATATATATATATATATATATATTAGACAGACCAATGTTCCAAGTAGTAATGACACCACTAACCCACTATTATTCGAATAGCTGGATGGAATTCCACCATCACTGTTGTAAGAATTCCCACATGCTAGTGTCCAGACATATATGCATCGATGTGCATAATTATTATATGGTGTGTAAAGACACGAGTAATAAACTCACATTTGTATGTTCTTCTGTGTGATTTTACTCCGCAGGTGTGTGCTTCCGTTTTTCTACAGCATCCACATGAGTAACAGGAAAGTTGGAGCACTACTTGAGCCAGTGAGTAACAGGAAAGTTGGAGCACTACTTAAGCCAGTGAGAAAAAATATTGCAGGCGAGTTTGTCCCATAAGAGAAAAAATATTTAATGCATCAATTACATAAACGGAGCCCAAGTGGCCCCCACCAACGCGCTTCGAGCATCACGCTCTTTGTCTAGGGGACGTGAGCTTTAGTATTAGGGTATAAATATGTCTTGTAGGCCTTATACCTGTCAGAGAGCTTTTTGTTTATAAGCGGTCTCCTGTGTGCACCTGAACGCAAATAAACTCATTTGTTATTCTGCACTTTAACCTTCAGATTGTATTTTTTATTCACGCTTTTCCCAGTTCCCTAAAACGATTGAGTAAAAACCATTAAACTTAATTGGTTAATGTGGAGTGATTAAAAAGTTTAAAACAAATTTGAAAATACATCTACTTGCCTGATTTGTGTCGTTCAACACATTAGCCTATAAAATGTAACATTGTTCAAATTAATCCAAGGAGGAACTGATCTTTAAGCATTAATAAAGTCTTTATTGTTTTAAATAAAAATGAAACTTTTTGTTTGTGCCTTGACAATATAGAGGGGGCAGTATCGGCGCTTGAGCTTTCAAGTCAATGACAGTTAATGCCGGATTGAACTCCAATACCCCTTATCGTGAGCCCGACTACAGGTTTTTTCAAAACAAGAAAAGAAAAATCTCATTCATTAGTTTTATTAGTGAAAAAATAAATGTAAGTATAATTTGATAGCATTGAAATTAGCAAGAAAATCAGTTTTTACAGTAGTTAAAATGTAAAGAGAATGTGTTTTGTCTCTGTTTTGTTGTTAACATTAGTACACTTAACAGATTAGTTTCCATATGATCTATTTCAATATGGTTTAATACATAGCAACATATTAACAAGAGTTAAAACAAGATGGAAATAGCCAAAGTATCAGACTTCATGCTGTATGTGAATACAACAATATCTTAATGCAAGATTTTTTCCTACAGTATGTGATCATTGCAAAATGAAAGGTTCAAATGTATTTGAACTGCCTTAAGTAAGCTACTGCCTTACATCAACTTCTTGTTTCTTTCATTTAACTGTGAGATGGGTTGTAGGTTGTAGTAACTTATTGACCACATGAGTCTGTCAAAGATTTAGTTGAAGACCTCCCAATTCTACTTAGCTTCACTCAGAGCATACATTTGGCCTGATTCTTGTATGAATTTTCTGGTGTGTAACAAGCTGGTCCTTTCGACTAAAACTCTTCCCACATTCAGAGCATGCATACGGCCTCTCTCCTGTGTGTGTTCTCTCGTGCACTCGAAGATTTGATTTATAAATAAACCGTTTTCCACATGCAGTGCAGGCATACGGCCTCTCTCCTGTATGAGCTGCCTGGTGTTTAATAAGAGTTGAGCTCTTAAAAAAGCCTTTCCCACATTCATTACATGCATACGGCCACTCTCCTGTATGAGCTGCCTGGTGTTTAATAAGACTTGAGCTCTCAATAAAGCCTTTCCCACATTCATTACAGGTATACGGCTTCTCTCCTGTGTGGGTTCGCCTGTGTATAACAAGATTGGAGCGGCTAGTGAAGGTTCTCTTACATTCAGTGCATGTATATGGCTTCTCTCCTGTGTGCATTCTTTTGTGTATAGTAAGAGAGCCTTTGGTATTAAAGCCTTTCTTACATTCAGTACAAACAAAAGGTTTTTCTCCAGTATGGGTCCTTTCGTGTATAACAAGCAAGGATTTGGTAGTAAAGTCTTTACCACAATTGGTGCATCTGTATAAGTTCTCTCCTGTATGGATTCTCATGTGTACAGTAAGGGTGTCTCTGCTAGTGAATCGTTTCCCACATTCATTACATAAGTGTGACTTCTCTCCAATATGGGTCCTATGGTGCTTAAGACGACTTGAGCTAGAGGAAAAACTTTTGCCGCATTCATTACATGCATATCTATATGTATCCAGCCCCCCACCATCGTGGGTAGACAAGTGTGTAACAAGCGCTGCACTGCTAGTAAAGCTTTTTTCACATTCAGAACATGGAAATGGCGTCTCGCCTCTGTGTTTTCTCTGATGTACAACAAGGTGGGTACTACGACTATAGCTTTTCCCACATTCAGAACATACATAAGGTCTCTCCCCTGTGTGCGTTCTCTGGTGTATAACAAGATATGATCTGTAACTAAAACTTTTGCCACATTCTGTACATGCAAACTGTTTCTGTCCCTTGTGGAGTGTGGGTTGAATTGTAGATTTGGATTCGTCCCAATTGGTTTTGCTACTTTCAATGCATTGGTAGGTATTTTCTTGCACGGATGTGTCACAATTTCTATTATCACATATATACTTGGTCACTATACTTTCGTCTGAACTATGCATATTAGCAGCTGCAATATTTTGCCCTGCACATGAAGTAGATTCCTCTGGTGAGTTTCCAGTAGAGTCTCTCTGTTTCCTTGTGTTCATGCAGTTTTCCTGTGCATGTTGGAGAATGTTCTCTTCCTGTGATTCTTTTTGCTTGTTTCCAGTTACATAAACACAATCTGCTATAAAGAAATACACGGTCAGAGGGGAAGAAGAAGAAGAAAAAAAAGTAAAAAATCAGGATACATTATTTTTAAACCATTGCCTTTCCATCAAATGAACTGTACTTCTATGTAAGCAAAGTTAAACATTTGCGCTCACATTTTTTCAGAAGTCAGTAAGCTCTCACTATTTTATCTGTGATGGAATTTATTTAGTGATACAGGGTGGATGATGTGCATTAAGATTCGTTACTAATCATTCTGAACTAGTGCCCACTTTTTCCTTTTCGCTGACTGAGATTGACCTTACAACTCTCCACAAAATCCACAAGGAGCAGGATCACCCAAAAAAAAGAGAATATATATATATATATATATATATATATAGTGTACACTGTTTCAGAAAAATGTGTATTTCTGGGCGATAAGGCGATTCCTGTGTATTAGGGCAAACACTTCCCTCCATGTTTCTTGGATTTTGGGACATGACAAAAAAATATATGCAGTATATTCCGCATTTCACCACAACCACGCCAACACAATGGGGAAACACCAGGGAGAAAAGAGTAACCTGGTAGGAGTCATACCATCTGAATATTAACTTGTAAATATTCTCCTTAATCACAACGCACGATGAATTTTTGGAGGCGGCTTCCCAGATATCAAGATCTAAACTGATGTTCAACTCCTTTTCCCAGGATACCATATAATTATCAGGGGGTTTGGCTGCTTTTGATAGGGGTCAAACTATGGTATATTCTGGAGATAATGCCCTTTTTGTAAGGGGCTGGGGTAGACACCAATCCTCATATAAAAGGTTAAAACATGGGATCGTTCTGGTTTGTAGATAGATTGAATATAGTGTCTAACCAGGAGAAATCTGAAAAATTCATAAGAGAGAATATCATGATTTGTTTGGAGCGAGGCGAATAAAGGGACTTTCCTTTGAATAAGAATATCATTAACTCTTAAGAGTCCTTTTTGGACCCAAGGGTTGGTTTGCGGGTTACCAGTGTAAAAAGGAAGAGAGGGGTCTGAAAACAGAGGTTGCATAAGGGATGGGATACCGGTTAGTTGGAACCCAGATTTAAAGGGAATCCCAGATATTACAGTCAAATGATATCACCGGGTTCTTATAAATCTCAGCTGGTCTACATTTTTCTATTAAGCCAGAGGAGATTCTTATGCCAACTAATTAGTTGCCCTAATTGTGCAGCTCTGTAATAGTTTTGTAGATTTGGGAGGGCTAAGCCTCCTTCTGACTTAAATTTAGAGAATAATATCTTTGCGGACTCTAGGGGGGCTATTTTGCCAAACAAATGTCATTATTTTCTTTTATTTAGGTCTTTTCTGGCAGATGTTAACTGGGAGAGTTTGGAAAAGATAGGAGTCTAGGTAGAATATTCATTTTAATACTGGCTATCCTCCAAACCAGGATATGATATACGGATTCCAAGTGGCCAAATCCTTTGCTATTTGGTCGAAGAAGGGTTTAAAATTTGTGTTATATAAAGTCGAGTAATCTTTTGTTATTTGGACCCCATAATATTTAATGTGGTTCAGAATTCCATTTAAAGTCGAAATTGAGTTGGAGTAATTTTACCATATCTTTAGGCAGATTTAAACTAAGGGCCATAGATTTGGAATGATTAATTTTATAACCCGAAAGAGAACCGAATTCTAATAAAACTTGGAAAAGTAGTAAGAGGTTTTGAGAGCGTCAATAGTATGTCATCCGCAAAAAGAGCCATCTTGAATTCCTCCTTTCCAACAGAAATACCCGCAATATTGGGATTCATTCTTATCTTGCAGGCCAATGGTTCTATGGCCAAGGCAAACAGCAAAGGGGATAGCGGACACCTAGTTCCATTTAATATTGGGAAAGGATTAGACAAAGAGTTGTTTGGTTTCACTATGGCCATTGGGGTGGAGTATAGTGTGTTTATGCTATTTAAAATTTTTGGTGTGAATCCCATCTGAAAGAGTGGCAGTCATAAACTGCCAATCTAATCTGTCAAACGCTTTTTCTGTCTCCAATGAGTGTAATAGAGATGAGCATGTTTGTTTTGCCACATGTATTAAATTCACCGTCCTTGTATTATCAAGGGCTTGTCTGCCCAGAACAAACCCCACCTGATCCGGATGGCCCAATCTAGGGAGAAGAATACTGTTTAACAATTGTCCAAAATGTTTGCATATAGTTTTAGGTCTGTATTTAACAGAGAAATAGGTCTGTAACTAGCGCACATTAGAGGGTCTTTTCCTTCTTTTGGGATTAACACTATGGTTGCTCGTAGCATATCTCTAGGAGGGGGAAAGGCCAAGGAGCATCTCATTAAATATCTTGGTTAGGAATGTGAGACGGGTTGTGCAAAACTTCTTGTAGTAAAGAATAGAAAATCCATCCGGACCAGGGGACTTCCCAATTTTCAGGGATTTAATTGCCTTTTTGCCCTTTTATTTATAGCCGAGTCTCCCCTGGGCCAGATCAATTGTAATGGGACGTATAGTATTCTTTAAATGCGTCACTTATAATTTTGGGGTTATGGGATACCAAGCCATTTTTGGTGTAAATGTTATGAATTTTAGCTTTAACTTGTTTTTTCTTTAACTTGCGTGCCAGCTTTCTGTCTGCCTTGTTGCTTTTTTTTGTAATATTTCTGTTGAGTCCATCTTATAGCTCTTTCTGCGTTTGTTACCAACAAAAGATTTAGTTGGCCTCTTACTGATATCATTTGCCTGTAGTTTTTCCAGGAGGGGTTTGTTTTGTGGATAGATTCTAGTTCTGATCATTTTTGTGTTAGTATTTCAATTTGCTTTGTTCCCTACCCCCACCCCACGAGAAGCCAGGGCAATCAGCTTACCTCTTATCACTGACTTATGAGCCTCCCAAAAGGTAAGAGGAAACCTCTGGGGTGTTATTTATTTCAAAATATTGGGCCAATTCCTCTTCCATTAATTGGAGATTATGTGGGTTCATCAGTAAAGACCACAACCTTGTTTTATTCTTGTTTTTGAGGCCTACCAATTTAGTTATAAGTGTAGAGTGATCTGACCAAGCAGAGAGGGCCATCATTGCTGAAGAAATATTAGAGATATAGTCTATTCGTGAATAACTTAGGTGGAAAAAAAAAAAAAAAATACGTCTTTTACCTTATTGTTCATTAATCCCCAGGAATCTACCAACATCAGTTCCTTGGTCATGGATACAAGTCCTCGAGTAGAGGAAACTATCTTTTGTGGCGGTGGAAGACTGGGGAACTTATCTAGGTTTGGATCCATTATTGCATTTAAATCTACGGACAGAATTAGAAGACTAAATTTGTTAGCTCCTGGAAAAGATTCTTGCTTTTCATTAGGGGCATAAGTATTGACTATTGTTAGGTGGGTAGAATCCAGTGAGCCTGTGATAACATGCTCTTCTTTTTTGGATGATCCTGCTCCTTCTGGATTTTGGAGACTTGTTTGAAGTAGACGACTTTGGGAAACAAGTCCTCACCAGAGGTTTTTGAGCGTCATTAACATAAACTTTTACTAGTTCACCGATATATCACTTTGATCCATTAATACTTCTATATTGTGTGAAAGCGCCGTCTAATATCACTGTGTGGGTGAGATTGACCTTACACATCATTTGTACTGTTAGATTCAACACTGTGAACCAGCTGTGTGAGTCACAGGGTCCTCACCCTTCTCATAGCACCACAAGTTAACTCAAGGTTAACACGAAGAAACCCATATATCTGCACTCAAAGAAATTAAACAAATGTCAATTGTCCCACTAGGTGGAGTATAATTACTCCTGCCTAACGACACACTAGAGTGAGTGAAAGCTCACAAAACCAAAATAAAGAAATGTTATTAATGTTACCTTGACAACTTAAAATGAATACATAACAATTAAATAAAATCCCCACAGGGGGTGCTTCATGAAAAACCCTGACTGGGAAATACCAAATATGAAGTCACCCGTTAGGTAGTACTCTATTAATACACCAGATAATATAGTATAACTAGCTGAGAGCCCCGGCGTTGCCCGGGATGTTTGTGGTGTGGGTGTGGCATTTGGGTGGGGAGTGGTCCACACGGCCCATGTGCGGTGGTAGTGCTGCTGTGGCTGTACTGATGGTGATTGTATCGGTGTGCTGATTTGGGAGGGTTTGGTGCTGATGTGGGGGTGCGGATGTGGGTGTGCCGATGGGGGAGGTGCAAAGGTGGCGATGTGTGGGTGCTGATGGTGTTGATGGGGGCTGGGAATGGCGGGGAGCCGAGAATGCCAGTGTGCTGGGGGGGCATGGGATACCGGTGTGCTGATGTGGTGGTGCTGGGGATAGTGTGTGTGTGTATACATGTTTGTGTGTATACATTGTATGTGTGTGTGTGTGTATACATGTGTGTGTGTGTGCATGTGTACGTGTGTGTGTATACATGTGTGTGTGTATACATGTGTGTGTATGTATACATGTGTGTATGTATACATTGTGTGTATGTATATATTGTGTGCATACAACATGTTTGTGTGTGTATACACATGTGTGTGTGTATACACATGTGTGTGTATACACGTGTGTGTGTATACACGTGTGTGTATACATGTGTGTGTATACACATGTGTGTGTGTATACACACACGTGTGTGTATACACACGTGTGTGTGTGTGTGTATACACACGTGTGTGTGTATACGTGTGTGTGTGTATACATTATGTGTATGTATACCTGTGTGTGTATACGTGTGTGTGTACGTGTGTGAGTGTATGTCTCCATGTGTGTGTGTACGTGTACATGTGTGTGAGTATACGTGTACATGTGTGTGTGTGTGTGTACGTGTCTACGTGTACATGTGTGTGTGTCTACGTGTACATGTGTGTGTCTACGTGCGTGTGTGTGTACGTGTGTGTGTGTCTACGTGTGTGTCTACGTGTGTGTGTGTGTGTGTGTGTGTCTACTTGTGTGTGGTGCAAAGGGGGGGAGGTGGAGGGGAGGTGAAGGGGGTGGGGGGTGGAGGGGAGGTGAAGGGGGGGTGGAGGGGGGGTGGAGGGGAGGTGAAGGGGGTGGGGGGTGGAGGGGAGGGGGGGTGGAGGAGAGCTGAAGGGGGGGTGAAGGGGGGTGAAGAGGAGGTGAAGGGGGGGTGGAGGGGAGGTGGAGGGGAGGTGAAGGGTGAGGGGAGGTGAAGGCCGCTCCCTCACCCGTCCGGCCGCTCACTCACCCGTCCGGCCGCTCCCTCAGCCGTCCGGCAGCTCCCACGTGGATCTGAGGCGGGAGGCAGCTTGTTGTGGCCGCTCCCCCGCTGTGTCCCGGGCGCTCGCTCCCCCGCTGACTGTAGCGGCGCCGGGGGGGAGGGGAGGTGAAGGGGGGTGGGGGTTGGGTGAAGGGGGGTGAGGGGAGGTGAAGGGCGCTCACTCACCCGTCCGGCAGCTCCCACGTGGATCTGAGGCGGGAGGCAGCTTGTTGTGGCCGCTCCCCCACTGTGTCCCGGGCGCTCGCTCCCCCGCTGACTGTAGCGGCGCCGGGGGGGGGGGGGGCTGAAAGCGCGGGAAACAGGGAGACACGGGGAGAGGAGGAGGTGCACGCGGGTGTGGAGGCTGATGTTCGGGGAGGAAGAGGCGGAGACCCCCCCCGGGTTATACATGCTGCTAATGTACACCCCCCCCTATTGTGTGTGTGTGTGTGTGTCCCTGTGTGTGTGTGTGTCCCTGTGTGTGTGTGTGTCCGTGTGTGTGTGTGTGTGTGTGTGTGTCCCTGTGTGTGTGTGTGTGTGTCCCTGTGTGTGTCCCTGTGTGTGTGTGTGTCCCTGTGTGTGTGTGTGTGTGTGTCCCTGTGTGTGTGTGTGTGTCCCTGTGTGTGTGTGTGTGTGTCCCTGTGTGTGTGTGTGTGTGTCCCTGTGTGTGTGTGTCCCTGTGTGTCCCTGTGTGTGTGTGTCCCTGTGTGTGTGTGTGTGTCCCTGTGTGTGTGTGTGTGTCCCTGTGTGTGTGTGTGTCCCTGTGTGTGTGTGTGTGTGTCCCTGTGTGTGTGTCCCTGTGTGTGTGTGTCCCTGTGTGTGTGTGTGTGTGTCCCTGTGTGTGTGTGTGTCCCTGTGTGTGTGTGTGTGTGTCCCTGTGTGTGTGTGTGTGTGTCCCTGTGTGTGTGTGTGTGTGTGTCCCTGTGTGTGTGTGTGTGTCCCTGTGTGTGTGTGTGTCCCTGTGTGTGTGTCCCTGTGTGTCCTTTGGCCCGTCACTCCGCCTCAGGCCAATGAGAGGTGTGCGGGGGCGGGCCAAGGGACCAATCAGATTTCCCCTAGGGACACCGGACATCCAGGCAGGCAGGCAGGCAGGCAGGCATGCATGCAGGCAGGCAGGCAGGCATACAGTGCTTTCACTAATATAGTATAAGATGTCACTGGTTGGTACTATCAACAGCCTCACTGGGCATTACATGTGTTCATATATCATGTGTACACAGCTGATGATTGGATATGACAATTATAATACATAATATATCTAGTGTGTTTACTCACCTTAAACTTATACAGGTCATATGCACATCGAGCTCTTATCACACACTGCGCTCTGCGTCTTCCTGACTGGGATTGATGTGAGTCACATATGTTTAGCCATTGATTATTCTATCTGTATCCTGTTTGATAGTACCAACCAGTGACATTATACAATATTATCTGGTGTATTCATAGAGTACTAGCTAACAGGTGACTTCATATTTGGTATTTCCCAGTCTGGGTTTTTCATGAACCACCCCCTAGGGGATTTTATTTAATTGTTATGTATTCATTTTAAGTCGTCGAGGTTAAATTAATAAAATTTCTTTATTTTGGTTTTGTGAGCTTTTACTCACTCTAGTGTGTCGTTAGGCAGGAGTAATTATACTCCACCTACTTAGTGGGACAATTGACATCCCAGGCAACTACAGTTGTTTAATTTCTTTGAGTGCCGATATATGGGTTTCTTCGTGTTAACCTTGAGTTACCTTGTGGTTCTATGTATGTTCATTACCCATTGCACCCTAGTCCATACTTTTTCATTGTAATAGGTTGAGCGTTCAGTTATTTCTTTTGTTGGTTCCTCACCCTTCTCAACCAGTAATCGAAGAAAAATATGGAGATGCGGTGCACCACCAAAAATGAAGATCAGAGGGTGACTTTGTTAAAAATATATATATGGTCATTTGCAAAAAAAAGAGGGAGGTGCAGAAAAGAACCACCTATGCTTTTTGCGCCAAGGCGTTTTATCAAGGAGTATCAACTAGTATTATACAGAACATTGACCTAACCATATCCATTCGTCCTTCATCACCTGGTGTTTGTCACAGCAACAGCAATTGAAGCACAAATTGACATTGTTCCAGAAAAGGCAGTAAATCTGCAATGAATCTCAATGTGCTGCAGCCTTCCAGTGTCATAAGTTACAAAACGTGTAACTGTAAAATCCATTGTGTATAGTTCCTATCGTGTATATATACATATACCACAGTACATTTTGTTCTACATATGATGTACTTCAGTCTAATTGTATATTTTAAACTAATCCGCCTCTGTGTACACTACGTTCCTCTTTTGGCCAGGGGGAATGCAACTACTCATCTATTAGCACATCTGACACTCATCTCTACACTGCTAACAGCGGTCTAATCAATGGTAGCGACCTGCTACAGCTGGCACTGTTCCAGCTATTAGACACAAGTTGTCATCACTATATGTGAAACACTTAGTCATCAGACAGAGTGTCCATTGATCTTTTTATTCCACTCCATGAACCAATATTTTTACATTTAATTCAATAAAGATATATTTTTAAATCAACCACACTATCCTACTACAGATAATAGAGTGCTACTTTAAACTGCGTTCTTTCTCTTCTGGTTCATTAATTGTATATTTCCTCAGAGATTGTATTCATTACTTACTGGAGCTGGGATGTACAGTAATGTTCCTTCCCCGAGTGTCCGGAAGATTCCTTACGTATGACTCTCCGTTCTCCTCCTTTGGTCCAAATTCAGGCTCCATGTTCAGGCTGGCACTGTTGATATGAATGGAGCATTATTTCTGTTTGATGGAAAGGATCAACATTTCATACAGAAAGTATCTCCAAGCACATAATATATACTGACACGTTATCACGTTATTACTAACAAAATCAATGTTTCATCTTAGAAACTTGAAATTGGTGTATAAAAATATACTCAAGTATTTACATGTCTGCAATGAATGCTCACAAAGAGTTTACTATGTAAATTACAAGGAGTGGACCTTAAAGCTGCAGACCAAGCAATATCCTACATGTGTTTTTTATATCTGTTCTGTACAATGAGAAAATACATTTTTTTTAAAAGCTACAACTCTGAATGACATTTTAATGTATTATAATGTAACAAGCATTGTTTCTATAGCAACCATTTACAAAGTCACACCCCCTTCCTCTTCTGAAACAGGCACACCCTTTTTGAGCCCTGCCGTATATAGCAGTGCACCAATTGTATCTAGTGACTGCCTGGTCACATGATCTTCCCCCCCAGAACTTTGCATCTTTGGTCCTCTTCTGTTGCACTGACTGCCTATCTTAAATATAGCGCGCATTAAACTTGTACTGATTTTTTTTTAATATTAACTAAACGATTTTCTCTAGGAAGTTTAATACAAATTTGCAAAATCCTGTTCAACGTCAACGAGTTTCCTATACCTGGACATCAGATTAAAATATATATAATAATTAATCTCTCAATCTCTCACAATCTCTCTCTTAATCTTTCAATCGCTCTCTTAATCTTTCAATCGCTCTCTTAATCTTTCAATCGCTCTCAATCTTTCAATCGCTCTCTTAATCTTTCAATCGCTCTCTTAATCTTTCAATCGCTCTCTTAATCTTTCAATCGCTCTCTTAATCTTTCAAACGCTCTCTTAATCTTTCAAACGCTCTCTTTCAAACTCTCTCAAAGTCCTGTAATTATTCTCCTTTAAAGGGTCCTTTTAGGACAGACATAAGGTTATATTATTAAAGTCCTCAAACACCTGTGTCAATAAGGTATTGTGAACATAATCTCATTAGAGCAGACTTGATAGGGTCGTACATCCATTCTGTTTGTCACTGAATGTGTTTAATTCGGTTATCTCCACTCTACAGATATACGAATCAAAATCAAAAAGTTTAAACTCCTATTTCTGAGATTGTAGCCTTGTTGGGGTAAGCATACAGTATTATAATCAAATTGTAGATGTTTAGAGGAATAGTATAAGCAAATACAGTATGATGTATAAAGTTCATGAACGTTAATCATATATGGTTAGTATCTTGCTCCCCGATTATGTCCACCTCCTTTTATTCTGTTTAAATCACCTAATATCTAGCTTCTGCGGTTAACATGGTAACCTTTAGACGGTCCTGGGCTATGGGGAAAGATCCATTTTAACCTCCCGGACACTTAATATTTCAAACCCACATCTACAGAATGGAGCACTTTATAAAAGACCCCCCACTTCTCTCCCCTCATACATACACAAAGACCCCCACTCCCCCCATACATACACAAAGACCCCCCACTCCCCCCCATATATACACAAGGACCCCCACTCCCCTCCCCATACATACACAAAGACCCCCAATCCCCCCATACACAAAGACCCCCACTCCCCCCATACCCCCACTCCCCCCCCATACATACAAAGACCCCCCCGCATACATACACAAAGACCCCCACTCCCCGCCCATACATACACAAAGACCCCCCCATACATACACAAAGACCCTCCCCATACATACACAAAGACCCTCCCCATACATACACAAAGACCCTCCCCATACATACACAAAGACCCTCCCCATACATACACAAAGACCCTCCCCATACATACACAAAGACCCTCCCCATACATAAAGACCCCCCCCATACATACACAAAGACCCCCCACTCCTCCCACCATACATACACAAAGACCCCACTCCTCCCCCCATACATACACAAAGACCCCACTCTCCCCCCCATACATACACAAAGACCCCCCAATCTCCCCCCATACATACACAAAGACCCCCCACTCTCCCCCCATACATACACAAAGACCCCCCACTCTACCCCCATACATACACAAAGACCCCCCACTCTACCCCCATACATACACAAAGACCCCCCACTCTCCCCCCCATACATACACAAAGACCCCCCACTCTCCCCCCCCCATACATACACAAAGACCCCCCACTCTCCCCCCCCCATACATACACAAAGACCCCCCACTCTCCCCCCCCATACATACACAAAGACCCCCCACTCTCCCCCCCCATACATACACAAAGACCCCCCACTCTCCCCCCCCATACATACACAAAGACCCCCCACTCTCCCCCCCATACATACACAAAGACCCCCCACTCTCCCCCCCATACATACACAAAGACCCCCCACTCTCCCCCCCATACATACACAAAGACCCCCACTCTCCCCCCCATACATACACAAAGACCCCCCACTCTCCCCCCCATACATACACAAAGACCCCCACTCCTCCTCCCCCATACATACACAAAGACCCCCACTCCTCCTCCCCCATACATACACAAAGACCCCCACTCCTCCTCCCCCATACATACACAAAGACCCCCACTCCTCCTCCCCCATACATACACAAAGACCCCCACTCCTCCTCCCCCATACATACACAAAGACCCCCACTCCTCCTCCCCCATACATACACAAAGACCCCCACTCCTCCTCCCCCATACATACACAAAGACCCCCACTCCTCCTCCCCCATACATACACAAAGACCCCCACTCCTCCTCCCCCATACATACACAAAGACCCCCACTCCTCCTCCCCCATACATACACAAAGACCCCCACTCCTCCTCCCCCATACATACACAAAGACCCCCACTCCTCCTCCCCCATACATACACAAAGACCCCCACTCCTCCTCCCCCATACATACACAAAGACCCCCACTCCTCCTCCCCCATACATACACAAAGACCCCCACTCCTCCTCCCCCATACATACACAAAGACCCCCACTCCTCCTCCCCCATACATACACAAAGACCCCCACTCCTCCCCCCCATACATACACAAAGACCCCCACTCCCCCCCCCCATACATACACAAAGACCCCCACTCCTCCCCCCCCATACATACACAAAGACCCCCACTCCTCCCCCCTCATACATACACAAAGACCCCCACTCCTCCCCCCCCATACATACACAAAGACCCCCACTCCTCCCCCCCCATACATACACAAAGACCCCCACTCCTCCCCCCCCATACATACACAAAGACCCCCACTCCTCCCCCCCCATACATACACAAAGACCCCCACTCCTCCCCCCCCATACATACACAAAGACCCCCACTCCTTCCCCCCCATACATACACAAAGACCCCCACTCCTCCTCCCCCATACATACACAAAGACCCCCACTCCTCCTCCCCCATACATACACAAAGACCCCCACTCCTCCTCCCCCATACATACACAAAGACCCCCACTCCTCCTCCCCATACATACACAAAGACCCCCACTCCTCCTCCCCCATACATACACAAAGACCCCCACTCCTCCTCCCCCATACATACACAAAGACCCCCACTCCTCCTCCCCCATACATACACAAAGACCCCCACTCCTCCTCCCCCATACATACACAAAGACCCCCACTCCTCCTCCCCCATACATACACAAAGACCCCCACTCCTCCTCCCCCATTCATACACAAAGACCCCCACTCCTCCCCCCCATACATACACAAAGACCCCCACTCCCCCCCCCATACACAAAGACCCCCACTCCTCCTCCCCCATACATACACAAAGACCCCCACTCCTCCTCCCCCATACATACACAAAGACCCCCACTCCTCCTCCCCATTCATACACAAAGACCCCCACTCCTCCCCCCCATACATACACAAAGACCCGCACTCCCCCCCCCATACATACACAAAGACCCCCACTCCTCCTCCCCCATTCATACACAAAGACCCCCACTCCTCCCCCCATACATACACAAAGACCCCCACTCCCCCCCCATACACAAAGACCCCCACTCCCCCCCCATACACAAAGACCCCCACTCCTCCTCCCCCATACATACACAAAGACCCCCACTCCTCCTCCCCCATTCATACACAAAGACCCCCACTCCTCCCCCCCATACATACACAAAGACCCCCACTCCCCCCCCCCATACACAAAGACCCCCACTCCTCCTCCCCCATACATACACAAAGACCCCCACTCCTCCTCCCCCATACATACACAAAGACCCCCACTCCTCCTCCCCCATACATACACAAAGACCCCCACTCCTCCTCCCCCATACATACACAAAGACCCCCACTCCTCCTCCCCCATACATACACAAAGACCCCCACTCCTCCTCCCCCATACATACACAAAGACCCCCAGTCCCCCCCATACACAGACCCCCACTCCCCCCCCCATACACACACAAAGACCCCCACTCCCCCCCCATACACAAAGACCCCCACTCCCCCCCCATACACAAAGACCCCCACTCCCCCCCCATACACAAAGACCCCCACTCCCCCCCCATACACAAAGACCCCCACTCCTCCCCCCATACATACACAAAGACCCCCACTCCCCCCCATACACAAAGACCCCACTCCCCCCCCCATACACAGACCCCACTCCCCCCCCCATACACAGACCCCCACTCCCCCCCCATACACAAAGACCCCCACTCCCCCCCCATACACAAAGACCCCCCACTCCCCCCCATACACAAAGACCCCCACTCCCCCCCCATACACAAAGACCCCCACTCCCCCCCCATACACAAAGACCCCCCACTCCCCCCCATACACAAAGACCCCCACTCCCCCCCCATAGATACACAAAGACCCCCACTCCCCCCCATACATACACAAAGACCCCCACTCCCCCCATACATACACAAAGACCCCCACTCCCCCCCATACATACACAAAGATCCCCACTCCCCCCCCCCATACATACACAAAGACCCCCACTCCTCCTCCCCCATTCATACACAAAGACCCCCACTCCTCCCCCCCATACATACACAAAGACCCCCACTCCCCCCCCCATACACAAAGACCCCCACTCCTCCTCCCCATACATACACAAAGACCCCCACTCCTCCTCCCCCATACATACACAAAGACCCCCACTCCTCCTCCCCCATACATACACAAAGACCCCCACTCCTCCTCCCCCATACATACACAAAGACCCCCACTCCTCCTCCCCCATACATACACAAAGACCCCCACTCCTCCTCCCCCATACATACACAAAGACCCCCAGTCCCCCCCATACACAGACCCCCACTCCCCCCCCCATACACACACAAAGACCCCCACTCCCCCCCCATACACAAAGACCCCCACTCCCCCCCCATACACAAAGACCCCCACTCCCCCCCCATACACAAAGACCCCCACTCCCCCCCCATACACAAAGACCCCCACTCCTCCCCCCATACATACACAAAGACCCCCACTCCCCCCCATACACAAAGACCCCACTCCCCCCCCCATACACAGACCCCCACTCCCCCCCCATACACAAAGACCCCCACTCCCCCCCATACACAAAGACCCCCCACTCCCCCCCATACACAAAGACCCCCACTCCCCCCCCATACACAAAGACCCCCACTCCCCCCCCATACACAAAGACCCCCCACTCCCCTCCATACACAAAGACCCCCACTCCCCCCCCATAGATACACAAAGACCCCCACTCCCCCCCATACATACACAAAGACCCCCACTCCCCCCATACATACACAAAGACCCCCACTCCCCCCCATACATACACAAAGATCCCCACTCCCCCCCCCCCATACATACACAAAGACCCCCACTCCCCCCCCCATACATACACAAAGGGCAGTGGATATTCAGAGTTGAGTGCAAATAGCCGCACGGCTATAGAACTCAGTAGAACTTAACTGAGTGCGAATAGCCGAGCTGTTATGAACAGGTTTCTATGCCTTTATTCACCAGGAAAAAATCAGAAAGTCTTATAGCTCAGTGGTTATGCAGCAGGCCAGTAGCATAGTGGACCAGGGTTCGATTCCTGGCAGGGATGTTTATTTTTTCCATTTTATTTTCTACTGAGTGAGAATAGCCGAGCTGTTATCAACAGGTTTCTATGGAACTTAACTGAGCCCGCCCCCAACGAGCAGCCATTCCATGGAGGATACGGACACAGTAAGTATTATTATTCTTTGTGCCTTCCCCCGTCCCCGTTATGGAGGTGTTAGCGGGTGTGTTCTCCTGTCCCCGGCGCTCCCCCCGTGGCGGAAGATGGGAGCGGGGATGCCCCTCAGGTCCCCGGTTGCCCCTGTTTAAGGCTGCGGGGCAGGAGACGTGTGCGGGGATGCCCCTCAGGTCCCGCTTGCCCCTGTGTAAGGCCGCGCGGGGCAGAAGATGTGTGCGGGGATGCCCCTCAAGCAGGGGGGGGAGGGGAGCCTGGTCGCGGTGCAGGTCGCGGCCTTAATCCCCCCTTCCCTGTGTGTTGTTGTATATATGGGAGTGTGTGTATATATGGTAGTGTGTATATTGTGTATATATGGTTGTGTGTATATTGTGTATATATGGGTGTGTGTATATGGTGTATATATGGGTGTGTGTATACAGTACTGTATATGTTGCAGTATTACTCAGTGCCAGTCAGCTAACACATACAGTACTGTCAGCATCAGTCAGCCACGCCCGGTCGGTCAGCCACGCCCCGGTCGGACAGCCACGCCCTGGTCGGTCGGTCATCCACGCCCGGTCGGTCATCCACGCCCTGGTCGGTCAGCCACGCCCGGTCAGCCACGCCCCGGTCGGTCAGCGCCCCCACAGGCCCCTCTGCGGCCCCCTCCCCCCCCCACATGCCCCTCTGACGCCTCTCTCGCCCTCTCTCTCTCTCCCGCCCTCTCTCTCTCTCTCTCTCTCTCTCTCGCATTAACGTACGCAATGGGACCGGAACATGCATGAAAAGTGAAAATTTACTTTAAGTGAAGCACTACCTTTTTCCCACTTATTGATGCATGTACTGTGCCAATGCTACCTCGCCAATGCAAGGGGGATATGTGTTTAATACATCTAAAGCAGTCATATGACCCTCCCCCCGCCCCAATAAATCAGCTATTTCAAGTTGGTCAATTAACAGCAAAAAGTTAAGAGGGGTGGGGGGAACTCCTTTTGATATTCAAACATACCAAACTTATCAATGCTTAAGGCCACTGAGTAAATATTTTAAAGAGAACTTGCACATCAAGGGACATACAGCTTTACTCACAGCTATTCCAGCTAATTACATCTCATAGCTCCTTCAGCTCACTAGCAACTGGCAAAATCAATTTCATTGTGTTTATAAAATCTTGCAGCACGCCGTGGCTGCACCTTCAGCGTGAAGGTGCGTATTGGGCCATTCCCCATTGAGAGGCGGTGCTTACATGCACAGCGCACACCGAGCAGTGCGCTGTGGCAGTGACTGGGACCTGCCGCGCCTACCTAAGCGGTTCACCTAATGAGGGCGAAACAGCTCAGTGCCGTTGTGGCCGCGATCACAGATGAGCGTGCACCTAGCCACAAATTGCACGGCCGAGCAAGGGGGCAGCGCTCGTGTGCCAGCACGCCACGCTCCCTCTCAGGCCGCAGCCAAAGGCTTAGTCCATAGAGACTGAAGACATGCGAAAGGCACGCTGAGGCTGAGGGAAAGCGGTGCTTTCCCTGGCCTTATAGCGTGCGCCGTCCGTGGGCGTGTCTGGGGGCGGGCCAGTGACGTCACGGAGCTGGTTCGCTCTCATTGGCCGAACCGTTCACGTGACCGGCCCTGCGCTCCGGCAAGCTAAGAAACAAAAGATTTCTTAAGACACGCTTCCGCAGGCATGCGGAAGCGTGCGCGAGCCCCTGCTAAAGCCGCTCTCATTGCGGCTGCTGGGGCTCAGTGCCGAGCAGCAGCGCGCCTCAGCACGGGTCAGCGCCTAAGCGATGACCATGCCCGAGGCCTAAGGACTCGGGCATGGTGCCTCAGGCCGCGCTCCTGCTCTGCCTCGCCTCCAGAAGCTGGTGCTTTTTTGTGGCCTGACAGGTGAGGCAGTGTGCGCGCTTTGGGGGCGGGGCGAAGGTGTGGCGGGAGGCGGGTCTAGTCCCTCATTCCCATTGGATGTTTGCTGTCACGTGACCGCTCCTCCGCTCCCCTCAGCGCGTATATTTAAACTTGCCTGTCGCCTGCATTTACACACGCCTCCGCACGCATGCGTAAGCGGCTCCTAAGGCTGCGGTCCCAGTAACTACTACAGCGCACGCCTGTGCGATCAAGCCCCGCCCACCCAGTTCCAACCGTCCCAGTCCCTACTGTGTTGCGCACCTTTCCCCAGGCAGGAAGGGGAGTTTAATAAAGGCATAGAAACCTGTTCATAACAGCTCGGCTATTCTCACTCAGTTAAGTTCCATAGAAACCTGTTGATAACAGCTCGGCTATTCGCACTCAGTAGAAAATAAAATGGAAAAAATAAACATCCCTGCCAGGAATGGAACCCTGGTCCACTATGCGAATGGCCTGCTGCATAACCACTGAGCTGACTTTCTGATTTTTTTCTGGTGAATAAAGGCATAGAAACCTGTTCATAACAGCTCGGCTATTCACACTCAGTTAAGTTCTACTGAGTGCGAATAGCCGTGCGGCTATTTGCACTCAACTGTGAATATCCACTGCCTACACAAAGACCCCCACTCCCCCCCCATACATACACAAAGACCCCCACTCCCCCCCCCCATACATACACAAAGACCCCCACTCCCCCCCCATACATACACAAAGACCCCCACTCCTCCCCCCATACATACACAAAGACCCCCACTCCTCCCCCCATACATACACAAAGACCCCCACTCCCCCCATACACAAAGACCCCACTCCCCCCCCCATACACAGACCCCCACTCCCCCCCCATACACAGACCCCCACTCCCCCCCCCCATACACAAAGACCCCCACTCCCCCCCCCCATACACAAAGACCCCCACTCCCCCCCCCCATACACAAAGACCCCCACTCCCCACCCCCATACACAAAGACCCCCACTCCCCACCCATACATACACAAAGACCCCCACTCCCCCCCCATACACAAAGACCCCCACTCCCCACCCATACATACACAAAGACCCCCACTCCCCCCCCCCCATACATACACAAAGACCCCCACTCCCCCCCCCCATACATACACAAAGACCCCCACTCCCCCCCCCCATACATACATACACAAAGACCCCCACTCCCCCCCCCCCATACATACACAAAGACCCCCACTCCCCCCCCAATCATACATACGGTGGAGATCCCAAAGATTAACCACAAGTAGAACTAAGGAGCCTCGTTCTCATTCTCTGCACTGATTGGCATGAGTTTATCACATGATTTTATTTCCTCTCAGCATTCTGGGAGTTGTAGTTCTGCTTTAAATAAATTGCTATACAGCTCTTAGCGCAGCAGAACCACAAGTCCCAGAATTCCCTGTGCTCACAGTGTCACTGGTCAGTTTGATCCTCCCACAGACATAAATACAGAGATTGAGCCGCAGCCCAGCACTGCCCCCTTCTGTGCGCGCAACGCAGCAGCAGCAGCAACATATATTCATTGTGCTTGTTTAATAATGAATTATATCTGATTATTGTCCCTATGAAAAATATCCCCCCCCTCCCCCCGGGAGCATTAGCCCTTTAATGAATTGGCTATTTTGATGTATATTTGAATTAGAAACTTGAATGGTTTCTCAACGAATGGAATATATATATATATATATATATATATTTTTACAAATATAGGTTTAAATGAGTAATATTCTAAATCTTCTGTGACAACTGCTGTTTGATTTTAAACAATAATGTTTTTATAATAAATAAATCTCCATATGGTGATACACATACACGCGTACACACAGACATTCACATATAGACATACTAGACACAAATCACACACATTGATATTTTCCCATGAGAGAAGGATCTGCTCAGTGAGTAGAGACAATGACTGGCAGTGAGTGTGAAGCAGAGGAACGTGGTTCAATTCCCAGTGTCGCCTCCTTGTGACCTTGGGCAAGTCACTTTATCTCCCTGTGCCTCAGGCACCAAAAAATAGATTGTAAACTCCACAGGGCAGCGACCTGTGCCTGCAAAATGTCTCTGTAAATCACTATGTAAAACTAGCAGCGCTATACAAGAACCTGCTATTATTAAATTTAATATTTATAATTATATTTATTTATAATTAAATGTGAGGCTTCTAATTCTGGCAACCTGAGCATCAGGAGCAGACCCCCCCCCGGGAGGTTGCAGCCTTCTCAGCCATCTTTACTCTTTTGAAGTTAAAATGAAATGGCTGAGATATCACCGTTTATAACGTGTATTTATTTGAAATGGAAACATGGTCATGGGCGTTGGGTTAGATAACACACATGCATAAGGAAGCACTAACTGACGTGCGCTAATAACACCTCCCAATGCGCATGTGCAGTGTATTTTTTAACACGTCTCAACGCTACAATAATCTCTGTTCACTCAGGTAACGTTGTGATGGTTGTTTTGCTAATGGACGTCATTTTTTCATCTCATTAGCGTTGAGGATACCTGTTAATAAGAAAAATAATGTATGTTCCCAATTTCGGGAATATCACGTCATTAGCGCAACAACATCAGAGCCCTGTGGATCTACACCCAAGTGCTTTAATTTAGTATTTTACAGATTTATATATATATTTTTTAATCTGGCACAGTACGATTGATTTTACAGGTAATTTGACCACTGGCTATGGATATAGAAATGGAGTAGTTCAGGATCATATCACTGTTAAAACTGCAGTTCAAGTTGTATAAAAAAAAAAATTTTGCCCAATATGTGACGATGGGGAAAATGGGGAACGATGGAAAGATCATGGGGGGACGCTGGGGAAAATCGGGAACGATGGGAAGATCATGGGGGGATGCTGGGGAAAATGGGGAACGATGAGAAGATCATGGGGGACGCTGGGGAAAATGGGGAACGATGGGAAGATCATGGGGGACGCTGGGGAAAATGGGGAACGAAGGGAAGATCATGGGGGATGCTGGGGAAAATGGGGAACGATGGAAAGATCATGGGGGACACTGGGGAAAATGGGGAACGATGGGAAGATCATGGGGGGACGCTGGGGAAAATCGGGAACGATGGGAAGATCATGGGGGGATGCTGGGGAAAATGGGGAACGATGAGAAGATCATGGGGGACGCTGGGGAAAATGGGGAACGATGGGAAGATCATGGGGGACGCTGGGGAAAATGGGGAACGAAGGGAAGATCATGGGGGATGCTGGGGAAAATGGGGAACGAAGGGAAGATCATGGGGGACGCTGGAGAAAATGGGGAACGATGGGAGGATCATGGGGGACGCTGGGGGAAATGGGGAATGATGGGAATATCATGGGGGACGCTGGGGAAATGGGGAACGATGGGAGGATCATGGGGGACGCTGGGGGAAATGGGGAACGATGGGAGGATCATGGGGGACGCTGGGGGAAATGGGGAACGATGGGAGGATCATGGGGGACGCTGGGGAAAATGGGGAACGATGGGAGGATCATGGGGGACGCTGGGGAAAATGGGGAATGATGGGAATATCATGGGGGACGCTGGGGAAAATGGGGAACGATGGGAGGATCATGGGGGACGCTGGGGGAAATGGGGAACGATGGGAGGATCATGGGGGACGCTGGGGGAAATGGGGAACGATGGGAGGATCATGGGGGACGCTGGGGAAATAGGGAATGATGGGAAGATCATGGGGGATGCTGGAGAAAATGGGGAACGATGGGAGGATCATGGGGGACACTGGGCGAAATGGGGAATGATGGGAATATCATGGGGGATGCTGGAGAAAATGGGGAACGAAGGAAAGATCATGGGGGACGCTGGAGAAAATGGGGAACGATGGGAGGAATATGGGGACGCTGGGAAGATTATGGGGGACGCTGGGGAAAATGGGGAACGATGGGAGGAATATGGGGGATGATGGGGAAAATGGGGAACGATGGGAAGATCATGGGGTACGCTGGGGAAAATGGGGAATGATGGGAAGATCATGGGGGACACTGGGGAATGATGGGAAGATCATGGGGGACGCTGGGGAATGATGGGAAGATCATGGGGGACGATGGGAAGATCATGGAGGATGATGGGGAACAATGGGTAGATTATGGGGGACGATGGGAAGATCATGGGGGATGCTGGGGAAAATGGGGAACGATGGGAAGATCATGGGGAAGATCAAGAGGAGTCTTATCCAAGCCCCCGTCTTGGCTTATGCTGATCCTGAACTGACGTATGTACTGCACGTGGATGCAAGTTTCAATGGGCTGGGGGCTGTACTGCACCAGAAGTACCCTGCTGGACTTTGGCCTGTAGTCTACGTGAGAAAGAATATGTTTTATCTATGGCGCTTGGCCCCAAGTCACACTGAATAAAAGGATATAAGCAGCCAGATGGAAGATGATGTCCACTTGGGCTCTCCTCGTGTAGGCAGTCAAATCATGAAAAAGAATTAAAAACAAACATAGTGTAATACAGTAAATAACACTAAACAAAGAAACATATGACACCACTAACAAACACTTTAAACAAAGAAACATGACACCACTGTTTGTTTTAAGTGTTTGTTAGTGGTGTCATATGTTTCTTTGTTTAGTGTTATTTACTGTATTACACTATGTTTGTTTTTAATTCTTTTTCATGATTTGACAGCCTACACGAGGAGAGCCCTAGTGGACATCATCTTCCATCTGGCTGCTTATATCCTTTTATTCAGTGTGACTTGGGGCCAAGCGCCATAGATATAACATAATCTTTCTCTTCCCTATCTGACCTTGGGTGTCAGAGTTATATCCCAGGCTGCTGGCCACTACCAGGTTATCTTATTAGCGCTACCTTTTTTTGTTGTTTACTGTAGTCTACGTGAGTCGCAGCTTGACTCCCAGTGAACACAACTACCCAGTTCACAAACGAGAGTTCCTCACCCTCAAATGGGCCGTGGTTGAGAAGCTCCACGATTAACTATACGGAGTCCCCTTTGGGGTTAGAATGGATAACAATCTCCTGACATATTCTAACGTCGGCTAAGCTGGATGCTACCGGCCACCGATGGCTGGCAGCACTGTCCAACTATCAGCTCACCCTAAAATATAAACCAGGGCTTCTAAACATCGCAGCCAATGCTCTTTCAAGAAGACCGGGGTTGAGCACCACCCAAGACAACGATCTGTGGGAAGAAATCCCTGGAATGTGGGCCATGTGCTCCACGGCTGCCATAGTAGAAGACAAGATTGCGTTCTCTGAATTGAGGGTGGCAGATTCTTTGAGATGCCTGCCCTCGGCCATTCCCGCTGCTTACCATCATCCAGAAGGCATGTGTGTTCCTCCAGAGTATATCCTCACGTGGAAAGAACTGGTGCTTTACCAAAAGAGGGTGACTAAGGCTATACACCAGGCCGTCTGACAAAACAATCCCTCTTTGATGAAGCGGCCCCTACTCGTGCCGTTCCAGTCTTCATGAGAATGGGACAAGTTCCAGATAGAAAGCGGTCTCCTTTACAGGATTGTCAAATACCATAATCACCCTGACAGGAGACAACTGGTCTTGCCCTAACGCCTGGTGGGCCATGTCCTACGATCTCTACACGATGAGTACGCCCATCTGGGTATAGATAAGACTTTCGGTCTAGTGAGAGACCGGTTCTTCTGCTCAAAAATGCGGGAGGCAGTAGAGCAGTATTGCCAGAAATGTCTGTGGTTTGTTCAGCGAAAGACACTGCCCACCCGTGCAGCCCCAATGGCATCTAAAAAGCTCTAGTCCCATGGACCTCGTCTGCATGGACTTTTTGTGCATCGAACCTGACTCGTGAGGTATCGGCAATGTCCTGGTAGTGACAGACCATTACACTCGCTACTCTCAAGCGTTTCCGACCAAGGACCAGAAGGCTCTCACAGTTGCCAAAGTGCTGTGGGAGAAATACTTCATTCATTACGGGCTACCGAATCGGATGCGTTCCGACCAAGGCAGAGACTTCGAGAGCAAGCTTTTCAAGGAGCTGCTTAAATTACTCAACATCCAGAAGTCTAGGACCACTCCGTATCATCCTGAAGGAGATGTCCTTCCCGAAAGATTCAATCGAACACTGCTTGATATGCTAGGCACTCTAAAGAGTGCACAAAAGACTGAATGGAGTAAGCACAATGAAGCTCTGGTGCACGCATATAATTACACCGACATGAATCCACAGGATATACCTCATATTTTATGATGTTCTTGCGAGAGGCACTGCCTGTGGACATCCGCCTCCAGGTGTCTACCGATGGGGTACCCAATATAGCGCATTTCAAGTACGTTCAGCGACTCCAAGCCAGCTTACAATGCCCATATCAATTAGCAGAGAAAGACTCAGCTCAGCTGAACGCCGGCAACAAGCGGCGGTATGACCACAAAGTCCGTTATCGGGAACTAAAGCCTGTAGACGCTGTTCTCCTACGCAATCTCAGAATACCCGGCAAACACAAGCTGGCCGACCGCTGGCGCGATGGAGCATTTGAAGTTGAGTCCCAGATGCCAGGCCTCCCGCATACGTGATGTGAATTGCCGGGTAAAGGTCTGGCACATAACTTCTTGCCCATTCCCAAGTAGACGACAGTGACCCCGAATCAGAGACAATTGTAAGGGCCAGTGAGCCAGAGGGGTCTGAAGAGCAATAGGATCCACAAGATGAGTTAAATCAGGAAACCACGGAAGGAACTTCCGCTGGTTCCAATGGAAACTGGTGGGCACCTCCCAAAGGAGCACAGGTTAATGGGCCTACCCCTCAGGTAACTACAGCCGTGGCTTCACCAAGCCAACCATTGAATCCCAGGAGTCCAAGTTTTGTGCCTAGTAGAGATTTTACAGACTGAGTATTCACTTAGGGATGGGCTAAGGCCCCAGGACTATGACACTCTCCCCAGTGGGAACCACTGAAGAGACTCACAGAAGTCAGCGAGAAAGACGCCCTCCTACTAGAGTGGCATATGATTAGTTACCAGGACATACTTGAAAACGAGAGGTAACTCTCAATGTATTACTTCCTGGTAAAATATTTTATAAATAAATAAATAAATAGTTAGGGGCACCCCACTATGAGTCTTAGCAGCTGGCTAAGAACAAGCTGGTATCAGTTAACAACATGTTCTTGAAATGCATAATATTATTTAGTCTGCATTCGTTAAGTTATAAACATGTACAGCATTTTCATTATATAACTTTTCTGTTTGGTTATGTTGTTCCCATGCGGGAACGTTGGAGTCTCAACCAGGAGGTTGTAGCCATGTCCCCCTCTTACCTCCATGTTGAGTGAGGACGGCTGTGTGGTTGCTGCAGGGAGATTGAGAGCTGGCGAGGGGATCACCGGTGCTCAGATGAGGGTGCCACCATTTTGTTTGTGCGCACGCATGCAGAGAAGGCTCGCGCATGCGCATAGAATCGAGTTGCGGTGGCCATTACACCCATAGATCTGCTGGGAACTACAAGTCCCAGCAGCCTCAGGGGCTGCAGACCACATGTTGCTAGGCAGCCAATAGGGCTGCTGCATTTAAAAGTTAGAACAGTGATAAGTTAGGCAGTTGGAAGCAGGGTACAGAAGAGGGAGGTAAGGTTCCAGTAGCCCTGGGACTAGGCCAGCTTTCCCTTGCAGGCCCCAGTTAATCCCCGACGCACAGTAGGCACTTGCAGCTGTATGGGGAAGCCCATAGTTAGGGACCCTTTTTCCTGTGTTGTGCAGTATCAGGGACACAACGTCTACGCCACGCGGTGACGCATAACTTGTGGTCTGGGATCAGACCACCTACGTACGAAGACTATCTATGGTGGGACGCTCCTGCTGGAAACCACCCCACGCAGAGGCGGAAGGCATCGTTGGAGCTGACTGACTGTTGTTCAGCTACATCCGGGGGCTGGAGCGCCTGGGAAGGTATCCGCATAAGAGCACCAGCATTCACGTGGGCAGCGCTGTCTCACACTTGGGGGAGGGAAAGGCCATTGGGGTCTGGACACCGGTGCCCCTGCACCCAAGCACTGTGGGGATATTCAGCGGGTCGGTATACATATATGTCTATTGCTGTTCCTAGTGATGTCATTGTTTATTACCTCCCAGTAAATACTGTTCCTCATACTCGGTGTGTGTATTACTAGGCATATTGTCTTGGGAATGGTTATCCTACTATGTGAGGATCCCTCTCAGGTGGAGGCGCTGTTTAGTAGATATACATACACCCCAGGCTCCCCAGTGGCGGAGGATCAGGCCTCCTGTTTGCCACACAGGTATAGCAGCACACAGTTACCCTGACACAGGGGGAAAGGGGGCTACAATAGTAATGCACTTCTCCTGTTCAGCCTTTTAATTATTCAGCGATGGATCACATTGTGTCCCGAGTTACATTATTGCTATTTATGATCTTGGGCAGACTTTGTTACCCACTTAGTCACTGACACAATTACACACCGCTGTATTTACTCACAGGCAGTATCTACCTTCAATTGTTTTTTTTTTGTGTTAATCACCTTTTTACACTCAAGCTGCCATCTGCAATCATTCCAATTTTCACCTATTAAGTTGCTATTAGGAATCTATCCAGTTTTGCCTAAATTAATGATTTGGTACCTGAGCACTCACATGCCCTCATATTGTTTTAATTATGTCTGCTTACTGCAGCTGTTTTTATTCTTTAGTGCACTTAAGAGTTGGACCCAGAGGGTCATTCGCCTTATTATTGCAAGAGCATGCTACCTATCCATTATCAGGCCTCAACACCTATTACCAGCTCTGATTTGTTGCATACTTAGTCACTGACACAATTACACACCGCTGTATTTACTCACAAAGGCAGTATCTACTTTCAATTGTTTTTTTTTGTTTTTTAAATGTTGATCACCTTTTTACACCCTTAAGTCTGCCATCAGCAATCATTCCACTTTTCATCGATTAGGTTGCTATTAGGGATCTATCCAGTTTTGCCTAAATGAATGATTTGGTACCTGAGCACTCAAATGCCCTCATATTCTTTTAATTATGTCTGCTTACTGCAGCTGTTTTTATTATTTAGTGCACTTAAGAGTTGTACCCAGAGGATCATTCAAATAGTTTATGTAGCTAGTCATTAGCAGCATCTTAGTGCCTGCTACCTATCCATTATCAGACCTCAACACAGATTACCAGCTCTTATAGCCATAACATCTTACATTATGAGTACTAACCTTGGGTTTAACCCTGTATGCACTGATTGCCTGTCTCTGTAGACTATGATCTGTTACTATCTCCCAAGTTCGGGTCTATATAACCCTCACACCTACAGGCTACATTAGTAATTGGAGACCTCGATAGCCTCTATGGCTTTCCCCTTTTACTCTTCCAACTAAAAGGGCTGGGGAGCATTATAATAGTCTGTGGCATACATAGCCACTTTCCCAACGCCATACTGTGTGCACCATGCAAGAGAATCCCTGTCTCTGGCCACCATTTCTCGAGCTACTTGCCTTTTAATCCTCAGGTGGCACCTCATTTTATTTTAGTAAGTGTTACACTCCACTTTCTATAGTTTGAGCGAAGCCTTCCCTCCTCCCCCTTCAGCTACTATTCTCTATAAAACCGACAGCAGCTCAGCTATGCGACTGGCAGCAACACCTTTCCAAAAGGGAACAACTAGATTGGCTCCAACACACTCCATAATTAAGGCTCTTGATCCTAATCAGTGGAGTTTAGCACATTTTGTCTCGGCCAGCCCCAGTTCCGATTTAATGGATGGATTTCCGTATGGATATTGCATAAGTGGTGCCTTGTGACATACCTAGTCACACAGACATGGACACAAAATATGATACATGCAATTATAATATCCAAGCACTATAATTCCTCTAATCTCAAGCTATGTAACAAATCATGTTACACAAGAAGAGTTAAAACAAGATGGAAATAGCCAAAGTATATCAGACGTCATGCTGTATGTGAATATAACAATCCATAAACATTCACCATATCTTGATGCAAGATTTTTTTCCTACAGTATGTGATCACTACAACATGAAAGGTTAACATTTATTTGAACTTTCTATTAGCTACTGCCTTACTTCAACTTCTTGTTTCTTTCATTTAACTGTGAGATGTGTTGTAGGTTGTGGTAACTTGACCACGAGTCTATTAAAGATTTAGTTGAAGACCTCCCAATTCTATTTAGCTTCACTCAGAGCATACATTTGGCCCGATTCTTGTATGAATTTTCTGGTGTGTAACAAGCTGGTCCTTTCGACTAAAACTCTTCCCACAATCAGAGCATGCATGCCTCTCTCCTGTGTGTGTTCTCTCGTGCACTCGAAGATTTGATTTATAAATAAACCTTTTTCCACATGCAGTGCAGGCATACGGCCTCTCTCCTGTATGAGCTGCCTGGTGTTTAATAAGACTTGAACTCTCAATAAAGCCTTTCCCACATTCATTACATGCATAAGGCTTCACTCCTGTGTGGTTTCGTCTGTGTATAACAAGATTGGAGCGGCTAATGAAGGTTTTCTTACATTCAGTGCATGTATATGGCTTCTCTCCTGTGTGCGTTCTTTTGTGTATAGTAAGAGAGGCTTTGGTAGTAAAGTCTTTACCACAATCGGTGCACCTGTATAAGTTCTCTCTTGTATGGATTCTCATGTGTACAGTAAGGGAGTCTCTGCTAGTGAATCGTTTCCCACATTCACTACATAATGACTTTTCGCTCTTGCGAATCCTGTGCTGTGACTTCTCTCCAAAGTGGGTCCTATGGTGCTTAAGACGATTTGAGCTAGTTGAAAAACTTTTGCCACACTCATTACATGCATATCTATATGTATCCAGCCCCCCACCATCGTGGGTAGACAAGTGCTTAACAAGCGCTACACTGCTAGTAAAGCTTTTTTCACATTCGGAACATGGAAATGGCGTCTCGCCTCTGTGTTTTCTCTGATGTACAACAAGGTGGGTACTACGACTATAGCTTTTCCCACATTCAGAACATACATAAGGTCTCTCCCCTGTGTGCGTTCTCTGGTGTATAACAAGATATGATCTGTAACTAAAGCTTTTGCCACATTCTGCACATGCAAACTGTTTCTGTCCCTTGTGGAGTGTGGGTTGAATTGTAGATTCTGATTCGTCCCAATTGGTTTTGCTACTTTCAATGCATTGGGAGGTATTTTCTTGCACGGATGTGTCACAATTTCTATTATCACATATATACTTGGTCACTATACTTTCGTCTGAACTATGCATATTAGCAGCTGCAATATTTTGCCCTGCACATGAAGTAGATTCCTCTGGTGAGTTTCCAGTAGAGTCTCTCTGTTTCCTTGTGTTCATGCAGTTTTCCTGTGCGTGTTTGAGAATGTTCTCTTCCTGTGATTCTTTTTGCTTGTTTCCAGTTACATAAACACAATCTGCTAATAAGAAAGTCAGAAGAAAAAAAAAAAATTATATCAGGATACATTATTTTTAAACCATGGCCTTTCCATCAAATGAACTGTACTTCTATGTAAGCAAAGTTAAACATTTGCGCACACATTTTTTCAGAAGTCAGGAAGCTCTTACTATTTTATCGGTGATGGAATTTATTTAGCGATACAGGGTGGATGATATGCATTTAGATTCATTACTAATCATTCTGAACTAGTGCCCTCCTCCACAAAATCCAAAAGGAGCTGGATCACCGACAAAAAAAAGAGAATATATAGTGTACACGGTTTCAGAATTTTATAGGGAGTATCTTGATTAAATCTTCGCTCATGTCAGCCCACTTACAATGTGTAGATAAATAAACAGTCTTCTCCAACTGTGGCATAAACGTTACTTCTTTTATAGATGAGGTGTAGATGATCCCTCAAAATAAGAAAGATAAAGAGAGAAAAAAAAAAAAAAAACACGTTGGTAGAATAGCATGTACTTCAGGCATTCACACTCTGTACATGTATAATAAGCAGTTAAATGGAGGGGACGCTGTGCCAAAGTCACCGGTGGGCAGTTCCAGAGCTCCGGATGCTTGTCCAGCTGCAGTCCTCTGTTGGTAGGGGAAAACTCCGTCTGCTGCGCTCATCGCGGGTTTCCTTGGCGTCTGACGTCACTGCCGGTCACGAAAGTCACTTCCGGTACAGTCAGGGAGCCTACAACGAGTGCGCTGTCAGGCTAAGCACCGGACTGACAGCGCACTCGTAGCAAATCCCTGGCGATACCGGAAGTGACGTCAGATGCCAAGCAAACCTGAAGTACATGCTATTCTACTCAAGTGTGTTTTTTGTTGAATTGAACTGTCTCCTTTATCTTTTTGATTCTGAGGGAACATCTACAACCTCATCTATATAAAAGAAGAAAAGTTTATGCCACAGTTGGAGAAAGCCATTTATTTTTTTATCTACACATTGTAAGTGGGCTGACATATGAGCCAAGATTTAATCAAGATACTCCCTATAAACTTCTGAAACATTGTACACTATATATTCTCTTTTTTGGGTGATCCTGCTCCTTCTGGATTTTGGAGACGTGTTTGAAGTAGACGACTTTGGGAAACAAGTCCTCACCAGAGGTTTTTGAGCATCATTCACCTAAACCTTTACTAGTTCACCGATATTTGTTATGTGAAAGCGTCGTCTAATATCACTGTGTGGAGGAGATTGACCTTACACATTACTGTTAGATTCAACACTGAACCAGCAGTTTGAGTTACAGGGTACTCACCCTTCTCAACCAGTAATCGTGAAGAAAACTATGGAGATGCGATGCACCACCAAAAATGAAGATCAGAGAGGGTGACTTTGATAAAAATATATATTTATTTGGTCATTTGCAAAAAAAAAAAAAAAAAGGGAGGTGCAAAAAAGAACCACCTATGCTTTTTGCACCAAGGCGTTTTATCAAGGAGTATCAACTAGTATTATATAGAACATTGACCTAACTATATCCCTTTCTCCTTCATCACCTGGTGTTTGTAAATTTGTGCTTCAATTGCTGTTGCGGTGACATTGTTCCAGAAAAGGCAGTAAATCTGCAATGAATCTCAATGTGCTGCAGCCTTCCAGTATCACAAGTTACAAAATGTGTAACTGTAAAATCCATTGTGTATTGTTCCTATCGTACACAGACACACACACACACCAGTACATTTTGTTCTACATATGATGTACTTCAGTCTAACTGTATATTTCCTCAGAGATTGTATTCATTACTTACTGGAGCTGGGATGTACAGTAATGTTCCTTCCCTGAGTGTCCGGAAGATTCCTTACGTACGACTCTCCGTTCTCCTTCTTTGGTCCAAATTCAGGCTCCATGTTCAGGCTGGCACTGTTGATATGAATGGAGCATTATTTCTGTTTGATGGAAAGGATGAACATTTCATACAGAAAGTATCTCCAAGCACATAATATATTCTCTGACACGTTATTACTAACAAAATCAATGTTTCTAGCATTCATCTTAGAAACTTGAATGTAAAATTGGTGTATAAAAATATGCTCAAGTATTTACATGTCTGCAATGAATGCTCACAAAGAGCTTACTATGTAAATTACAAGGAGTGGACCTTAAAGCTGCAGACCAAGCAATATCCTACATGTGTTTTTTTTTAAATCAGTTCTGTACTAAATACTTGTAGCATTTATTTAAAAAAAAAAAACACCAACTCTGAATGACATTTCTAATGTATTATAATGTAACAAGTATTGTTTCTATCGCAACCATTTACAAAGTTACATCCCCTTCCTCTTCTGAAACAGGCGCTGGCACACCCCTTTTTGAGTCCTGCCCTCTCTAGCAGTGCACCAATTGTATCTAGTTACTGCCTGGGTCACATGATCTTCCCCACATAACTTTGCATCTTTGGTCCTCTTCTGTTGCAGTGACGGCCATTTTTAGTGGACCCCCGAACCGTATCTTTGCCTATCGACAACGTAACTAATTACGTAATGGGGAGAAAAAAATAAAAAAATAAAAAAAAAAACCACGGCAGCTTTTTCTGCTGCTTTAATTGCATGCAGAGATAGAAATAGTAGTGTAGAAAGGTGGCGGTCACTGCAGAAACGGAGCTCAGTCAGGATACAATAAAATCAGCTTTATTTCACGGTGCTGCACATTACAGAGAGACCATCTCTGACGCGTTTCGTCTCGTAGCAGAGACTTTATCAAGAGACGAAACGCGTCAGAGATGGTCTCTCTGTAATGTGCAGCACCGTGAAATAAAGCTGATTTTATTGTATCCTGACTGAGCTCCGTTTCTGCAGTGACCGCCACCTTTCTACACTACTATTTCTACCTATCCGGCTGGAGCACGCTGGCAATCCTGTTGCATGGGATTCTACGATCCCTCCCAGCGTCTGACGTCAGTTCCCGAGCGTCAGCAGTACCGGAGCGCACGGCCTGCTGGGACCTGCAGGGGGAGAACGCCATACACCGCACGGAGCACCCGTGGAGCGGTGAGAGGCGAAGAGGACGTACACAGACGGTGGGCTCCTGTCCCTGAGAGGCTGTTAGACGACATCCACCCTGTGGGATATTCGTGAAGCGGGGACAGCGATGAGAGACGAGCGGCGAGGTGACCAGGTCGGGTAAGGGCAGCAGATATAGACTGCCGTGAGTTCATGAGAATGGCTCCCATCAGGGCTTCTTCTCCTGCCTCTATCTATATTCTGCTAATCGGCCCCCCCACCGTGGCTTCATAGCAACCATACCTCCCCCCCCCCCCCCTTCTGGACTTTATCCATTTATTCCTTTTATCTGCAACAGCATTGCCTACATTTCTATATATAGAGGCTGCATACCTTCAACACAAACAAGAATTTGTACCAGTTAGAGCGCAGGACATTTGGGGTTTACTCTCCACCTTTTCTATCTGCATGCAGAGATAGCCCTATAACGCGCATTAAACTTGTACTGATTTTTTATTTTATATTAACTAAACGATTTACTCTAGGAAGTTGAATACAAATGTGCAAAATCCTGTTCAACGTCAGTGAGTTTCCTATACCTGGACATCAGATTAAACACACACTAAAAAATGCACTTACCCAGTGGAAATTCATCACAAAGTCCTTGTAAAACTTCCGTTCTTCAAACACCCAGAAAGTTTAAATAAAAAAGTGGGTATCTGAAACACAGGACTGAAAGGGGAGAAGCAACTGATGAATATTAAAGATTTAGAGTTAATAATATACCCAAAACACCCCCCCCCCCCAAAAAAAATACATTAAGTGCTAAACCTACTAAAGGCAGGAGGTATTCCTACAGCTAAAAATGTCCTGTAATTATTCACCTTTAAAGGGTCCTTGTTGGACATAGACACAAGTTTATATTAGTAAAGTCCTCAAACACAAGCTATTGTGAACATAATCTCATTAGAGCAGACTTTGATAGGGTCGTACATCCATTCTGTTTGTTTCACTTAATGTGTTTAAGGCCGCGTTTATAGTGCCGCCGACAGATGACGTCAACGAAAGTTGCAATTCAAGTTTGAGCGACGTCGCTGGCGACAAGGCCAGTGACATCACCAAGGGGGAGGGCAGAGTGCAATAGGCGCTCTGTGATTGGGTTAGAGACAGGCACGTGCTGACTGTCTAAACTGTCTGACTGTCTAAAAAAAAAAATAATCAAATAACTGACATCGCGTCTACTATAAGCACATGCGACGGATTCAATGTATTTGTTTTGGAGCGACGTTGCTTCGCCAGGCACTGTAACCGCAGCCTAATTCGGTTATCTCCATTCTACAGATATACGAATCAAAAAAAAAAAAAGTTTAAACTCCTATTTTTCCTTAGATTATAATATGCTTAAACCAACAAGAAAAAAGAAGAAAGCAGCACACTGCCAGGGAGTCAGGTGATAAAAGGACACTCATGTCTGAAACGCGTAGGAGGACTTTTTCACCTTCTTGGGTGATGTTTTGTATTTGTGCTGAATAAATAGAATTTTATTTTTATACCACTTCATTCCAGTGCGCTGCTTTCTCCTTTCCACCATTGGATCTCTGCACCAGCAGCTTTGCACACCATCTCGGACTCTTCGAGACTTAAGGAGTGGGTAAGATCTTTCCAGTTATTCCTAAATATGATTATTTATTATGGATGAGTACCAGCACATATTAGATTTCCTCCAATGAGGTTACATCAAGGTGATATCCAGCATTTTTGATTGTTTCCTTCAGGAGAAGTTATTGTGCATTTTGACTGGTCACTCACAGACCACACATCACTTTATACCCACTCCGTACTATAGTCTGGTAGGAGTCCTACATTTGAATGATGGAGGTTATCGCGTGAAAATGTCACCATCTTTGGAGCACCCACTTTCTATACACATTGAACACATTGAACTGCTTAAACCAACAAGGTTACAATATTAATTGTAGATGCTTAGAAGAATAGCATAAGCAAATACAGTATGTTGTATAAAATTCATGAACGTTAATCATATATGGTTAGTATCCTGCTCCCCGATTATGTCCACCTCCTTTTATTCTGTTAAAATCACAATTAAAAATCACCTAATATCTAGCTTCTGAGGTTAACATGGTAACCTTTAGACGGTTCTAGGCTATGGGGAAAGCTCAATTTTAACCTCCTGGACACTTAATATTTCAAACCCACAGCTACAGAATGGAGCACTTAATAAAAAAATACAATGCAAAGAATGGTGATCCCCCACAATGCATACACAGACCCCCACTCCCCAACCCCTCAATGCATATACAGACCCCCCACTCCCCTCCCCCTCAATACATACACAGACTCCCACTCCCCTCCCCCACAATACATACACAGACTCCCACTCCCCAACCCCTCAATGCATATACAGACCCCCCACTCCCCTCCCCCTCAATACATACAGACTCCCACTCCCCTCCCCCACAATACATACACAGACTCCCACTCCCCAACCCCTCAATGCATACACAGACCCCCACTCCCCTCCCCCACAATGCATACACAGACCCCCACTCCCCTCCCCCACAATACATACACAGACCCCCACTCCCCAACCCCTCAATGCATATACAGACCCCCCACTCCCCTCCCCCTCAATGCATATACAGACCCCCACACCCCTCAATGTATACACAAAGACCCCAACTCCCCTCCCCCAATACATACAAAGACCCCCCTACTCCACATACATACACAAAGACCCCCACTCCCCTCCCCCCAATACATACACAAAGAGCTCCTGTTTTGACCATTTGATGCAATACAGAGCATTTTTATCTTCATTTTCCTCGGGAAAGAAACAAACACACAATCCGGGGGAGTTTCCTGCCCAGACCCCATAATAAGAAGCAGTTCCTCGCCTTACCGCGCGCAGCTGCTGCCGGGGAGACCCCAACATTAACCACAAGTAGCACTAAGGAGCTTCGTTCTCATTCTCTGCACTGATTGGCAGGTGTTTATCACATGATCTTCTTTCTTCTCAGCATTCTGGGAGTTGTAGTTCTGCTTTTAATAAAATGCTATACAGCTCTTAGTGCAGCAGAACCACATGTCCCAGAATTCCCTGTGCTCACGGTGTCACTGGTCAGTTTGATCCTCCCACAGACATAAATACAGAGATTGAGCCGCAGCCCAGCACTGCCCCCTTCTGTGCGCGCAAGGCAGCAGCAGCAGCAACATATATTCATTGTGCTTGTTTAATAATGAATTATATCTGATTATTGTCCCTATGAAAAATATCCCCCACCCCTCATAGCATTAGCCCTTTAATGAATTGGCTGTTTTGATGTATATTTGAAGTAGAAATTTGAAAGGTTTCTTACTGTATGGACTTTTTTCCCTCCAAATATAGGTTTAAATGAGTAATATGCTAAATCTTCTGTGACAACTGCTGTTTGATTTTAAACAATTTTTTATTTGTTTTAAATCCTTAAAAAAAAAAAATCAATATATGTATGGTGACACACACACACACACACACACACACACACACACACACACACACACACACACACACACACACACACACACACACACACACACACACACACACACACACACACACACACACACACACTTGTAATATTGCACGTTAGCTCCTACTGTGTCGGTAAGCCTCCCAACATACCACTTAGGCTGCGCCCCCGCTGTTTTGTGTGCACTTCAAAGTCAAATGTTGTTGTCTCCCCAAGCACTGAGCGTACGTGCCCGTGCACAAGCGCGCGCTGCGTGAGAGGGGACGTCCAAATTTACATTGCAACAAGCAACCTCGGCAAGCACCGTGTGCTCAGCACCAGCGGGGACGCAGCCTTAGATCGTAAGCTCTTCAGGGTCTCTCTTTGCCTTATGTTGTCATTTTCCTGGTGCACTGATCCCCTTTATTTGTAATTTATTTACCTTGTACTGTAATTTAGTAAATCGCTGCATACATTGACTAATAGGCGCTGGGTTCTTTTGGAAGATGCGGCAGAAATTATGTGACAAAATCATCAATGATTGTAATGTGTTCTATTAACCCTTTGTCCTAATATATCCAACAAAATATTTTACTGCTTGTGGTCCAATGTCGGATTTCCTAGTGACCGCTAGATGTCGCTATTGCACAAAAAATGGCGCGCCCAACGTTTTTATTCTGAGGAACAATTAGCCAGTATATTAAAACAGTGATTCTGAATGTGATTTTAGTGATGAAGATGATTATAACCCTGGTAACTCAAGTAATTCAGATTCAAGTGACACAGAAAATTAAAATTTCAGTGATGCAAATGAAAATGTTGTGGATGAAAATAAAAATGTTGAGGACCTACCTGCTGAAAATGTGCAAAATAAAATAAATAATTGAAAAATGTACTTTAGTAATGATCCTAATTTTCCAAGACACCGTTTTACTGTTCCCAGCCCAGGAATTCAAATCCCAAATGGTACGTGTGAAAAGGAAATTGATTTTTTTTTAGTCAGTTTTTTACTGACCAGCTACTGAATCAAATTGTTAACGAAACAAACAGATACGCGATAGAGAAAATACAAAAATGTACTCCTTTGCCTCAATATTCCATTTGGAATACTAGGAAGGAGGTGAATTTGATTGAAATAAAAGCCTTTCTGGGCGTTATAGTGAATATGGCTCTAAATTCAAAATCAGAGTTGAAAGTTTTTCTCCCAAAATTGGCTCAATCGCATGCCCTTCTTTACTGATGTGTTTTCAAGAAATAGATTCTTACACATTTTCTGGAAGCTCCATTTGTGCCCTCCACCACCGCAGCAGCCAATGATGGTTAGACCTAGGGGGAGTAAAATAAAAAATGTGGCAGACAACATAAACAAAAAGTGCAGTGAACTATTTATACCTGGGGTGAATATAGCAGTAGATGAAAGCACCGTTGGATTCAAGGGCAGAGTACAGTGGAAATGTTACAATCCACAGAAGCCCACCACATGGGGACTTCGAGTTTATTGCTTATGTGATAGTGAAACGGGTTACCTAGTAGCATTTGTTCCTTATTTCGGCAAAACTCCTACAGAGAGTTTAGTTCGCCCTGACCTTCCATTTACTAGTAGAATTGTCTTTCTTTTGTGCGATATGTTACTTTCAGTGTCTCAAGGAACAGGTTATCATATGTTTACAGACAGATTTTACACAGGACCTCAACTTTGCGAAGAACTATTGCACCTTCGTATTCACACCACTGGCACTGTTATGACCAACTGCAAAGGTTTGCCACAGGAAATGAAGAGCAAAACAATAAAAGTGCACATGGTCATTGCATATCAGAAGGATAATAAAATCATGGCCCTGCAATGGAAAGATAAAAGAATTGTATCCATGTGTTCAACAGTGTATACTGCGGGCACAGAAGAAATTCAACGTACAGTTGCCAAAGGCAATTTAGTAACAATTTCAAAGCCAGTTGTTATTTCGAAATACACCAAATACCCCTCAGCGGGGTCGGAGTTTGTTTGGCCGAGCATAATGTAACGCGCAGCTCACCACAAACGAAGCGCCACCGCGGGGCTGAGGTAGGGATTGGTATAGAACGCCGACAACAACCGCGAGGGCGCGTCTAGAGTGTAGGATAGTCTTGCAGGCCGGATCAGGATAATAGAGGACAGCATAAACGTGGTACTTGCCGGATTTAGGAGTGTAGAGTAGCGGATCGTTGGGATACGTAGCCAGGATTCAGGATTGGAGAGAGCAGAGTAGTCGTAGAGCCAAAGCCAGGATCAGTGTAGGAGAGAGTAGAGTCGTCATATCCAAAGCCAGGGTCAGTGCAGGAGTGTATCATGAGATCCAGGAACAAGACAAGGTCAGGCAGCAAGGTAAGGCAGACAGGCAGGAGTAGTGAGGTTCAGCATCACAAACCGGAGTTATGCTCGGCAATGAATGAGAGTTCAGACAAGGTATAAATAGGACCTCCCTCCAATGGGAGGCAACCAGGAAGTGGAGGTGCGTGGTGCGTCCTTTTGTGCAGCCGATTAGGAGTGGAGGTGGTACCTCTGGAGAGCGTGCATGCCCCGCGCGTAAACCGCGCATCACATTGGTGATCCGGCTGCGCGCCACTCGCACGCGTCACGACACCCGCGTCAGTGCGAGGGTGGAGACCGGAGGCGGGACCCGAGATGAGGGGGGAGGAGTGTGTGTGGCCGCTGCGCCGCGTACCTCTGTCGCAGAGCGGAGAGGGAGGCCACAGAACGCTGGAGAGAATGCGTACCACGCATGCGCCGCGCGTCACTGCTGGGGACCTGAGGACCGAAAGAGACCGCGCACAGCCCTTGCGCCGTGCATGAGAACCGCCACTGGGATGCCCACTTGGATCGCTTCTGGAGCCTGATGGACAGGTGAGGGTTAAGGGGACAGAACCGCCGGAATGGCAAATCCTCACACTGACAAATCTGAGGCTGATCCATATCCGCACAAAAAATTGCCCATCCAGAGGAGGAGACTGCAGACAGAAAGTTGGAGACACAGGACAGGAGAGAGGGGGAGAGGTCAGGGGACAAGAGATCGATGTGGGTGTCATCAGCATAAAGATGACACTAAAATCCAAAAGATTGTATTAGTTCACAAAGAAAAGAGTGAGAAGAGCAGAGGGCCAACGACAGAGCCTTGTGGACCCCAATAGAAAGATGGAGTGAAGAGGAGGAGACACCAGAGAAGGAAACGCTGAAGGTTTGGATAAGTAGTACATGAGCCAGGAGAAGGTTGCGTAACAGAGGCCAATGCAGTGAAGAATATTTAGGAGAAGGGGTGATAGATATTGTTGAAGGCAGCAGAGAGATCCAGGAGAATTAGTATGGAGAGGCAGTTGTATACAAGTCGCTCAAATAGCTTGCAGGCAAAGGGGAGACGAGAGATAGGGCGGAACCAGTAACTGTGTACCCATCTTGACTGTAAGGCGCAACGGACAGGCTTAACCTTTATTATGCTGGGCACTGCTGCCCCTACGGTCACAGTGACTAACAGCAACTCCAGTTTTACTCCATGACACTTACAAATTGGCTACTTACAGACCCCTTGCATTCCATTATTTATAATCCATTTTTTTTATATTGAATTATATGTATACCATTATTTATATTCCATTATGTATATTGTATTATGTGACGGTAGGGGTAGCCGGACCTTCATAATAAAGGTGAAGCCCGGCTGGCTGCCCCTAAAAACCGTGTATAATGGGCTGTCTATGTAAGCCCATAGGGCCGGTAAAGTGTTTTATCTGGGTCCCCTGTAAACCATGGTTCCCTTGTCGCCTATATGAGCTCATAAGCTGGGTAAAATGTGTGTTTTTTTCCCCTGCTAGGAACTGGCATGTAAGACATGTAGAACTTGGGATGGTGTTTATTATGGTGAATGTTGGGGGGCAAAAAGGGTTGCTGACCAGTTTCCCCGGTAGAACTGTAATTGTACCCACAAATAGTGCATATTTTGCCGGTACGCGTCTGTGTATAAAGGCAGTGTGTGTTGGAGTGCTAATGTAACACTGTAAAATCATGGCCCTGCCAGCAAGTTCTACAACCACGTTTTAAAACGCAGTGCAGGAGCCTGTTTTAAAACTAAGTTGTAGACTCCAAGTTTTAGAGCCCAAGTTCTCGTTTTGTAATTCAAAGTATTTGTATGTGTAATACATTGCTATGAGGGCAGCTCCGGTAATAAGATTAGCCGAGGTGCCTGCATAGTAATGGCGGATCAAAGGGATGGATGGGCTAGGTGTCGGGCCATCTGGCAGGTGGGGATGGGCGGAGGAACAGATCTGCGGGTGAGACCTTTTGTTGTAGCCAGACTCTGTTGAGTTTACCCTGTGGGCAGTAATGGGCTGGCCTGGGAAAGCCGTAGCCAAAACGGAGCTCGTAGGCACGATTTTCATTGGCCAGTTCATATTTCCCACTTTGTCGGCAACCTAAACCTAAGCACACCCCTCCTTTGATTGGTTACAGCCAGACGAGCCTCCGGTTCGTGATTGGCTGCTGTGTACAATCCCATGCTCTGATTGGTCACAAGTCCCTCTTCCATGTTTAACATAGGACAGCGAGGTCTATTTAAGGGGATTGCCTGAATAGGGGAACCAGAACATCCTAGGGCTTGGTCCGGTGAAGCGCTAGCAGGATTTTCAAAAGTACTTTGCTCCGAATTAGCAGAGCTCTCTCTCTCTGTCACATGTTTACCATATAAAGAGTTGTTTACTACAAAGGAAGTGTGAGTGTATGGGAAAGTATCACTCATCAGCTTAAGTGTGCAACAACGTGCTTTGCGTTAACAGAGCTCTCTCTGTCACGTTTACCATATAGAGTTGTTTGCTGCAAAGGAAGTGTGACTCATCAGTTTACGTATCCATTTTGCTACAACAATTAGCTCTGATTGGAGGAATCCTAACACAAAATACTATAAATAAGAGCCCAGGCTGGCGATAGGGCCAGAAGCTTCTCCACAGACCGTGCAGGTGATTGGGCTTCCACGGGTGTTTGGAGCGTTTTTCCTGTTGTATGCTGTGCAAGCGGAGGTGCCGGAGAAGCCTGGCCTGGCTGAGGACAAGTCCTGCTGTGGCGGCCAAGTTCTAAGTTTTGAGAATGCATCCAAGCTCTGAGGGATGATTTTACTTGCACCAGGCTTAGTCCAGTGACGCGACCGGCGAATGCTCGGCCTAGAGGTGCCGGAGCAGCCCGGCCAAGTGGAGGATACGCGCTGGGACCAAGTTCTCGCGTCCAAGTTCTGAGAAATGGTCAGAGCTGAAACCAGGGGGTAGAGCGCGGTGGCTCTCCCAAAAAGAGTACCGTATGTTCTGGACGTGGAGCGGACAGGGTAAGCTTTCCTGAAGCGGGCGCCCTGTATCTAGTTGAGGCGAGTGTCTCCCCCCAGGTCCCCAGTTGGTATGTATTCCCTTGTTTGGTGCATTTTTGTATGTCTGCGGGCTTGCCCAAATAAACCCAATTTATTCAACAATGTTGTCCTGCCTTGTGAAATTATCCCGGAAGGTAAAAGGTGTTAAAAGTACTGGTCCCCTGTGACATATTTATAGGATACTTCTCTATCCGTCTCTTTCTGTATTATACTTTATTAAAATCCCATATTTTCCTATTTCCTTCTCTATTTTCACTCTGTCCCTAGCTGTGTCTTTCTCTCCGATACTGTCTCGTCTGACCTACTTCCAACTGCCTTTTTTTATTTTGTAAAATCTTTTTATTGGAAATTTTACAGACTTATACATAGAATACATTTCTTACATGGATAATACAGCGGGTTATTGTACAGGTATCTCTTTCTGTTCTATACCATGTTTGTTTTGCAAAATGTCTTTTATTTTTAATATAATATAGTAACACTAACTTTTAACTCAACTTATAAACATTTTAACTGTACAATGTCAGCCAGTTTTAACTCATTTAAACTTTAACTACTTCCCTCTTGATAGTGCGCCCCAGCCCTTGCTTCGTCTGTTTTGGAAACATACCAAGAGAGAAAAGAACTCAGTTCTAATTAGCACTCAATTATCAGTAGTTGCAAATGTAAATATTAAAATTAATCTCTATTTCAAAAAAATATTAAAATAAATGGTGCAACGAATTGGATAAAAGAGGAGAGCAATAAGGGGTAACTGGCTTAAAGATTTGAAGACTACAATAATCAGATGATTATATAGTCACATGAACTGCTGTCTTAAGTATAGCAAGTTTCCTATACCCTAGGAACTAAAGTATAAAGCCGCAACATTCTAAAGGGTCCCGGAGTACCGGTTAGGTGTGGGGAGTCGTGGTTCAGACGGTGTGAGGCAAGACAGTGGTGTGGGTTGTGGATTAGGGAAGGTGGGTGTGCTGGATTGTTGCACTTGTATAAAGAGGGTCTGGAGGTCTTTCTGTAGGGAGTTTAGGCGACGGTCAGACTGCTCAAGATATTTCTCCAGTTTAGAGAACATGGCGGCATGTGATGTCACCACATCTCCCACCTCAGCGGGGTCTATGTTTGTGGGGCTGAGCATACTGTCACATTGTGCTCATCACAAACAAGACGAGACCCCGGTACTGAGATGGGAGTAGTAACAAACACAAGCCACAGGCACAGGGGCCACGTCCGGAGCGTAGGTTTGCCTTGACAGCTGGGTCAAGGATGTAGAGATCAGAGTAGTCTTTATACTTGCCGAGTTCAACGAATGAGATATCCGGAGCGTAGAAGGTACTTTTGCCGAGATCAGGGTTGGAGAGTGGTCGAGGTACAATGCCAAGTTCAGGATTAGAGAGGAGTGAACACCATATTGTGTGCACCATGCAAGAGAATCCCTCTCTGGCCACCATTTCTCGAGCTACTTGCCTTTTAATCCTCAGGTGGCACCTCATTTTATCTTAGTAAGTGTTACACTCCACTTTCTATAGTTTGAGCGAAGCATTCCCTCCTCCCCCTTCAGCTACTATTCTCTATAAAAGAGACAGCGGCTCAGCTATGAGACTGGCAGCAACAACTTTCCGAAAGGGAACAACTAGACTGGCTCCAACCCACTCCCTAATTAAGGCTCTTGATCCTAATCAGTGGAATTTAGCACATCTGTCTCAGCCAGCTCCAGTTCCGATTTACTGGATGGATTTCCATATGGATATTGCATAAGTGGTGCCTTGTGACATACCTAGTCACACAGACATGGACACAAAATTAGATACATGCAATTATATCTAAGCACTACAATTCCCCTAATCTCAATCTATGCACCAAATCATGTTACACAAGAAGAGTTAAAACAAGATGGAAATAGCCAAAGTATATCAGACTTCATGCTGTATGTGAATATAACAATCTATAAACATTCACAATATCTTGATACAAGATATTTTTCCTACAGTATGTGATCACTACAAAATGAAAGGTTAACATTTATTTGAACTTTCTATTAGTTACTGCCTTACGTCAACTTCTTGTTTCTTTCATTTAACTGTGAGATGTGTTGTAGGTTGTAGTAACTTATTGACCACATGAGTCTATCAAAGATTTAGTTGAAGACCTCCCAAGTCTACTTAGCTTCACTCAGAGCATACATTTGGCCTGATTCTTGTATGAATTTTCCGGTGTGTATCAAGATGGTCCTTTCGAATAAAACTTTTCCCACAATCAGAGCATGCATACGGCCTCTCTCCTGTGTGTGTTCTCTCGTGCACTCGAAGATTTGATATATGAATAAACCTTTTCCCACATGCAGTGCAGGCATACGGCCTCTCTCCTGTATGAGCTACCTGGTGTTTCATAAGACTTGAGCACTCAGTAAAGCCTTTCCCACATTCATTACATGTATACGGCCTCTCTCCTGTGTGGGTTCTCCTGTGTATAACAAGGGCGGAGCTGCTAGTGTAGGTTCTCTTACATTCAGTGCATGTATATGGCTTCTCTCCTGTGTGCATTCTTTTGTGTATAGTGAGAGAGCCTTTGGTATTAAAGCCTTTCTTACATTCCGTACAAACAAAAGGTTTTTCTCCAGTGTGGGTCCTTTCGTGTATAACAAGCAAGGCTCTGCTAGTAAAGTCTTTACCACAATCGGTGCACCTGTATAAGTTCTCTCCTGTATGGATTCTCATGTGTACAGTAAGGGAGTCTCTGCTAGTGAATCGTTTCCCACATTCATTACATAAGTGTGACTTCTCACCATTGTGATTCCTGTGCTGTGACTTCTCTCCAATGTGGGTCCTATGATGCTTAAGACGACTTGAACTAGATGAAAAACTTTTCCCACATTCATTACATGCATATCTATATGTATCCAGTCCTCCACCATCGTGGGTAGACAAATGTGTAACAAGCGCTGCACTGCTAGTAAAGCTTTTTTCACATTCGGAACATGGAAATGGCATCTCTCCTCTGTGTTTTCTCTGATGTACAACAAGGTGGGTACTACGAGTAAAGCTTTTCCCACATTCAGAACATACATAAGGTCTCTCCCCTGTGTGCGTTCTCTGGTGTATAACAAGATATGATCTGTAACTAAAACTTTTGCCACATTCTGCACATGCAAACTGTTTCTGTCCCTTGTGGAGTGTGGGTTGAATTGTAGATTCTGATTCGTCCCAATTGGTTTTGCTACTTTCAATGCATTGGGAGGTATTTTCTTGCACGGATGTGTCACAATGTCTATTATCACATATATACTTGGTCACTATACTTTTGTCTGAACTATGCATATTAGCAGCTGCAATATTTTGCCCTGCACATGAAGTAGATTCCTCTGGTGAGTTTCCAGTAGAGTCTCTCTGTTTCCTTGTATTCATGCAGTTTTCCTGTGCATGTTGGAGAATGTTCTCTTCCTGTGATTCTTTTTGCTTGTTTCCAGTCACATAAACACAATCTGCTAAAAAGAAATACACGGTCAGAAGGGAAGGAAAAAAACATAAAACAAAAAAAAAAAGTTACAAAATCAGGATACATTATTTTTAAACCATGGCCTACCAGAACTCCCTCCTACTGTCTCTATACGTTCACCTACCAATTAGATTGTAAGCTCCTCGGGGCAGGGACTCCTCTTCGTTAATGTTATGTTTATGTCTAAAGCACTTATTCCCATGATCTGTTATTTATATTATCTGTTATTTATTCGATTACCACATGTATTACTACTGTGAAGCGCTATGTACATTAATGGCGCTATATAAATAAAGACATACAATACAATTTCCATCAAAGGAACTGTACATCTATGTAAGCAAAGTTATTTAAATATTTGCGCACACATTTTTTCAGAAGTCAGGAAGCTCTCACTATTTTATCGGTGATGGAATTTATTTAGTGATACAGGGTGAATGATGTACATTACTAATCATTCTGAACTAGTGCCCTCCTCCACAAAATCCAAAAGGAGCTGGATCACCCAAAAAAGAGAATATATAGTGTACACTGTTTCAGAAGTTTATAGGGAATATCTTGATTAAATCTTGGCTCATATGTCAGCCCACTTACAATGTGTAGATAAATAAACAGCCTTCTCCAACTGTGGCATAAACTTTTCCTCTTATATAGATGTGTAGATGATCCCTCAGAATCAGAAAGATAAAGGAGACAGACGCTGTGCCAAAGTCACCGATGGGCAGTTCCAGGGCTCCGGATGCAGTCCTCTGTTGGCAGGGGAAAACTCTGTCTGCTGCTCTTCTCGTGCGTTTCCTTGCGTCTGACGTCACTTCCGGTATCACCAGGGAGCCTGCTACGAGTGCGCTGTCAGTCCGGTGCTTAGCCTGACAGCGCACTTGTGGCAGGCTCCTCGGCGATACCGGAAGTGACAATCGTGACCCGCAGTGACGTCAGACACCAAGGAAACCCGCGACGAGAGCAGCAGATGGAGTTTTCCCCTACCAACAGAGGACTGCAGCCGGAGCTCTGGAACTGCCCACCGGTGACTTTGGCACAGCGTCCCCCTCCATTTAACTGCTTATTATACATGTACAGAGTGTGAGTACCTGAAGTACATGCTATTCTACCAACGTGTGTTTTTCGTTCTTATTCGGCAGGAACATCTACACCTCATCTATAAAAGAAGTTTTATGCCACAGTTGCAGAAGGCTGTTTATCTACACAAGTGGGCTGACATACGAGCCAAGATTTAATCAAGATACTCCCTACAATTTTCCTGAAACAGTGTACACTATATATTCTCTTTTTGTGGGTGATCCTGCTCCTTCTGGATTTTGGAGACTTGTTTGAAGTAGACGACTTTGAGAAACAAGACCTCACCAGAGGTTTTTGAGAATCATTCACCAAAATTGTACTAGTTCACCGATATATCACTGATTCATTAATACTTCCATGTTGTGTGAAAACGCCGTCTAATATCACTGTGTGGGTGAGATTGACCTTACACATCATATGTACTGTTAGATTCAACACTGAACCAGCTGTGTCACAGGGTCCTAACCCTTCTCAACCAGTAATTGTGAAGAAAAAAAATATGAGAGATGTGTGCACCACCAAAAATGAAGAGCAGAGATGCTGACTTAGATAAATATATATATATTTTTTTTATCTAAGTCACCCTCTCTGCTCTTCATTTTTGCAAAAAACAAAAGGGGTGCGCAAAAAAGAACCGCCAAGGCGCTTTATCAAGGCGCATCAACTAGTATTACACAGAACATTGACCTAACCATATCCATTCCTCCTTCATCACCTGGTGTTTGTCACAGCAAAAGCAATTGAAGCACAAATTTACATTGATCCAGAAAAGGCAGTAAATCTGCAATGAATCTCAATGTGCTGCAGCCTTCCAGTATTATAAGTTACAAAATGTGTAACTGTAAACTCCATTGTGTATAGTTCCTATCGTGTGTATATATACATATACTGCAGTACATTTTGTTCTACATATGATGTACTTCAGTCTAACTGTATATTTCCTCAGAGATTGTATTCATTACTTACTGGAGCTGGGATGTACAGGATGTCCCTGAGTGTCCGGAAGATTCCTTACGTACAACTCTCCGTTCTCCTTCTTTGGTCCAAATTCAGGCTCCATGTTCAGGCTGGCACTGTTGATATGAATGGAGCATTATTTCTGTTTGATGGAAAGGATGAACTTTTTATACAGAAAGTATCTCCAAGCACATAATATATTCTCTGACACGTTATTACTAACAAAATCAATGTTTCTAGCATTCATCTTAGAAACTTGAATGTAAAATTGGTGTATAAAAATATACTCAAGTATTTACATGTCTGCAATGAATGCTCACAAAGAGCTTACAATGTAAATTACAAGGAGTGGACCTTAAAGCTGCAGATCAAGCAATATCCTACATGTGTTTTTAATCAGTTCTGTACTGAGAAACTACTTGTAGCATTTATTTAAAAAAAAAAACCCAACAACTCTGAATGACATTTTTAATGTATTATAATGTAACAAGTATTGTTTCTATCGCAAACATTTACAAAGTTACATCCCCTTCCTCTTCTGAAACAGGCTCTGGCACACCCCTTTTTGAGTCCCGCCCTCTCTAGCAGTGCACCAATTGTATCTAGTTACTGCCTGGTCACATGATCTTCCCCTCAGAACTTTGCATCTTTGGGCCTCTTCTGTTACACCAACTGCCATTTAGGGAACCCCCGAGCCAAATCTTTCCTGAACTACTGGCAACTTAACCAATTACTGAAAGGGGGAAAGAAAGGAGGAGGGAAAGGGGGAGGGAAAGGGAGAGGAAAAGGGGGAGGAAAAGGGGGAGGGGAATAAAGGGGGAGGAAAATAAAGGGGGAGGGAAAGGGGAATAAAGGGGGAGGGAAAGGGGAAAGAAAGGGGGAAGGAAGGAAGAAAGGGGGAGGCGGAGGAAGAAAGGGGGGGAAGGAAGAAAGCGGGGGGGGGGGGGAAGGAAGAAAGCGGGGGGGGGAAGGAAGAAAGCGGGGGGGGGAAGGAAGAAAGCGGGGGGGGGGGGAAGGAAGAAAGCGGGGGGGGAAGGAAGAAAGCGGGGGGGGGGAAGGAAGAAAGCGGGGGGGGGGAAGGAAGAAAGCGGGGGGGGGGGAAGGAAGAAAGCGGGGGGGGGAGGAAGAAAGGGGGGGGGGAGGAAGAAAGAAAGGGGGGGAAGGAAGAAAGGGGGGGGGGAAGGAAGGGGATGGGGAAGGGAGGGGGGAGGGAAGGAAGGGAGGGGGGAGGGAAGAAAGGGAGGGGGGAGGGAAGAAAGGGAGGGGGGAGGGAAGAAAGGGAGGGGGGAGGGAAGAAAGGGAGGGGGGAGGGAAGAAAGGGAGGGGGAGGGAAGAAAGGGAGGGGGGAGGGAAGAAAGGGAGGGAAGAAAGGGAGGGGGGAGGGAAGGAAGAAAGGGAGGGGGGAGGGAAGGAAGAAAGGGGGGGGAGAGAAAAGGGGGGGGAGAGAAAAGGGGGGGGGGGGAGAGAAAAGGGGGGGGGGGAGAGAAAAGGGGGGGGGGGGAGAGAAAAGGGGGGGGGGGGAGAAAAGGGGGGGGGGGAGAAAAGGGGGGGGGAGAAAAGGGGGGGGGGAGAAAAGGGGGGGGGGAGAAAAGGGGGGGGGGAGAAAAGGGGGGGGGAGAGAAAAGAGGGGGGGGAGAGAAAAAGGGGGGGGGGAGAGAAAAAGGGGGGGGGGAGAGAAAAGGGGGGGGGGAGAGAAAAGGGGGGGGGGGGAGAGAAAGGGGGGGGGGGAGAGAAAAAGGGGGGGGGAGAGAAAAGGGGGGGGGGGAGAGAAAAGGGGGGGGGGGAGAGAGAAGTGAATAATAAAGTGAATAATAAAGTGATTGCATGGTTTTAAATAATACCAGCCCTGCCGAGTGATGTTGTGCACTCCTCCGTTGATCCAGGGTCACATAGGTTAAACCGCCATCACAGATACATGTAGGAAGAAACACATACAGAAATGCTGGTGCAATAACGTTTTATCTCCAAGCAACAAACACAAAGGGGAGCAACAAACACCAAGGTAGCGTGCAGGGAGTGACTTGGGGCGCACTCCAACCCTAACTCCACTCTCGTCAGCAGCTGGTACTTTCTTCCTGCCTGGTCATCCACACAGAGTTTCGCCCGTCTGCATCTCTCACCAGTTTCGCCAACTTCTAACCACAGAAGAAGCCTGCTGATTTGGCTAAACTAGTTGGGCATTTTGGACCTTGGAGGCCACCATACCAACCCCTCTACAATCCAGCGCTGACGTCAGAGGTTTCTGGAGCGCCTGATGGTGAGAGAAGTAGATGGGAGAAACTGTGTGGATGACCAGGCAGGAAGAAAGTACCAGTTGCTGACGAGAGCAGAGTTAGGGTTGGAGTGCGCCCCAAGTCACTCCCTGCACGCTACCTTGGGGGAGAGTGTGAGTTTAACATATTCCCGTTGTGTTTGTTGCTTATAGATAAAACGTTATTGCACCATTTCTGCGTTTCTTTCTACATGTATCTGTGATGGCGGTTTAACCTATGAGACCCTGGATCAACAGAGGAGTGCACAACATCACTCAGCAGGGCTGGTATTATTTAAAACCGTACAATCACTTTATTATTCACTTCATTCAGTTTGCACTGTGAACACACATTTTATTCCTATCTTGAATATAGAGCGCATTAAACTTATACTGATTTTTTATATTAACTAACCGATTTTCTCTAGGAAGTTGAATAAAAATGTGCAAAATTCTGTTCAACGTCTGAGTTTCCTATACCTGGACATCAGACTAAAAAAAATTTTTTTTGCTCATTTGGACTTGGGCATCTATCCTGAAGATTTAACTCGAACACAAAGCTACAAAAAGTACAATTACAACACCTGTAGCTTGGAAATTCTAACTATTCGTCAACTTTATTCTCCCATAGGACTGAGAACTACAATTCACACCAAAAAAAAAAAAAAAAATGAACTTACCCAGTGGAAATTCACCACAAAGTCCTTGTAAAACTTCTTCTGTTCTTCTAACACCCACTTTTTTTTTTTTTTAACCTTTTGGGTATCTGAAAAACAGGACAGAAAGGGGAGTAGCAACTGACAAATATTAAAGATTTATAGTTCATAACATCCCCAAAACACCCCCCCCCCCCGACCAAAAAATAAACATATGAAATGCTAAACCTGCTAAAGGCAGGAGGTATTCCTACAGCTAAAGTCCTGTAATTATTCACTTTAAAGAGTCCTTGTAGGACAGACACAAGGTTATATTATTAAAGTCCTCAAACACCTGTGTCAATAAGCTATTGTGAACATAATCTCATTAGAGCAGATTTGATAGGGTCGTACCTGTTTGTGTCACTGAATGTGTTTAATTCGGTTATCTCCACTCAACAGATATACGAATCAAAGTTTAAACTGCTATTTTTTTCTTAGATTGTAGCCTTGTAGGGGTAAGCATATTATAATCAAATTGTAGATGTTTAGACTCTAAACTAAACTTTAGAGGAATAGTATAAGCAAATACAGTATGATGTATAACGTTCATGAACGTTAATCATATATGGTTAGTATCTTGCTCTCCGATTATGTCCCCCTCCTTTTACTCTGTTAAAATCACCTAATATCTAGCTTCTGCGGTTAATATGGTAACCTTTAGACGGTCCTGGGCTATGGGGAAAGATCCATTTTAACCTCCCGGACACTTAATATTTCAAACCCATATCTACAGAATGGAGCACTTGATTTAACAAAAAAAACCACGCCTGCTTTCTAAAGGGCAAGTTTCGACTGCTGACACGGCACCTCAGATATTGTGCAGAGTATTACTCCTCCTCTCTCCCTTGCACAGTATTACCCCAGATCTCTCCCACAGCATTTCTCCCATCCCTCGGCCTATGGGGTACCATTTCCCTACTGTAAAACACTTATTGATGCAGATTTTAAATGGTTGAATGGTGTGCAATTGTTTTCACGGCCGCCAACAGAAATCTTGGGGCCCGGGACAAAAGCAAGGAGCTGACCATACCCCATCATCTACCATGAACATTTTTATTTAGGGCGCAACTTTTACTAATGGCAATGTGGCAAGCCCCATTTTACACCTCGCGAGCCCATTTCCCTCGCTTTTCCCATGTATTTTTGAAAGTTGGGCCGAGCTTATGTGTTTACCATTTGATGGACTATTGTCAGTTCTTATCTTCCCCTGCAATACAGAGCATTTTTATCTTCATTTTCCTCGGGAATGAAACAAACACACAATCCGGGGGAGTTTCCTGCCCAGACCCCATAATAGGAAGCAGCTCCTCTCCTTACCGCGCGCAGCTGCTGCCGGGGAGACCCCCAACATTAACCACAAGCAGCACTAAGCAGCCTCGTTCTCATTCTCTGCACTGATTGGCAGGTGTTTATCACATGATCTTCTTTCTTCTCAGCATTCTGGGAGTTGTAGTTCTGCTTTTAATAAAATGCTATACAGCTCTTAGCGCAGCAGGACCACATGTCCCAGAATTCCCTGTGCTCACAGTGTCACTGGTCAGTTTGATCCTCCCCTCCCACAGACATAAATACAGAGATTGAGCCGCAGCCCAGCACTGCCCCCTTCTGTGCGCGCCACGCAGCAGCACCAGTAACATATATTCATTATGCGTGTTTAATAATGAATTATATCTGATTAATTTCCCTATGAAAAATATCCCCCCCCCCCCCGGCAGCATTAGCCCTTTTAATGAATCGGCTATTTTGATGTATATTTGAATTAGAAATTTGAATGGTTTCTTACCGTATGTATTTATTTATTTTTACAAATATAGGGATAAATTAGTAATATTCTAAATCTTCTGTGGCAACTGCTGTTTGGTTTTAAACAATTATTGTGAAAAAAAAATCCTTAAAAAAACAACCAAACAATATACATATGGTGATACACACTTCCACACACACACATATGAACACGTACATACAGACATTCACATATAGATATACTAGACACAATCACACACACTGACATTTTCCCATGTACACAAGGACAGACTTTTACTCGTACTGTGTGGGTAAGCCACCCAAGGTATCACTTAGATTGTAAGCTCTTCAGGGTTTCTCTTTGCCTTATGTTGCCATTTTCCCGGTGCACTAATGCCCTTTGTGTGTAATTTATTTACCTTGTACTGTACGTTAGTAAATCGCTGCATACATTGCTTGCGCTACATAAATACAAAAACGAGAAAGCATCGCACTAATAGTCGCCGGGTTCTTGTGTAAGATGCGGCAGAAATCATCGAATTGATCGTAATGTGTTCTATTAATGCTCCCCTAAGATATTTTAATACATAGTTTGATGCGCCGTAACTCTGACAAAGACAGAGGCTTCAGGGCTGACTAAAGTTATTTGCACACCTGTGTGTATTGCTGCAGTGGACTAGGCATACAGTAATTTGTTTGAAAAGTTGTCTAGTGCCAGAAGGCCTCTTCTTCCCATGCATTTGGTGTTGATGACTAGTTCACCTCATGCTGTAGTCCTCTCCACAGCCTTATCATAATCATCATTATACCTTAATCCAGGGGTGCACAAGCCCAGATTTTTATGGGGGGGTGCGGTGGTTGCAGACACCTTGCACTCTTCCCCAAAGCATTAAATTAAATGCCAGGGGACCATGCAAGGCCTCTGCAACTTCACTTACCGTGACTCAGTTTGCTTGGGCAACGCAGTGTCAAATGACGCCAAGATGTCACGTGGCATGATGTCACATGACCCATTGTCATCATTTGACGCTTTAGACTTGGTAAGGGGGGTGATAGTAGGCCGGGGGCGCAATGTGAGAAGTGTGTGCACCTCTGGCTTAGTCTACCAATGCAGCACATCCATCATCAATACATCACCATTACTTCCCCCACCCCTAAAGCCCCCTGAGGCACCCAATTGACTACCAGCAATTGAGTGTTTCTCTGTCATACAACTGGGCTGATGTTTGTGCCACTACCCTCCGCAGATTATAAAGTTAATGCCATATAACCATATGCACCCTCATCCTCAATGGCAATAAATAATCTCCACACTTGATTTTTTTGTTGATGTAGAAACAGGGGAAGACTGACAGTGATGCCTTGTCAGACTGACCTAGAGTGTACAGCTGGACTTGGTTGGGGCCCCAAGGGAAATCTGCTGCTGATGGGCCTGGCATTCTAGAAGCGGTCCTGCTCCACCACCTATTTACGCTACTCCCTGCCACCTCCAGAAGCACCAAAATATTGGATTGGTAGGATGTGAACCAGGAGAAGGCTGTGTCATGAAGTGGTGAGTGTTCAGGAGAAGGGGGTAATCAAGTATCAAAGGTGGCAGAGAGATCAAGTAGAATCAGTAAGGAGAAGTGACCCTTATACTAAGCTGTAAAGTAGGTAATTGGCCACTTTTGTCAGTGCTTTCTCAATGGAGTGTAGAGGATGGAAACCAGATGAGAGAGAGAAACAGAGAATAAATTAATGAGACATGCATGTACTGTACTGAAAAAAAGCACATCTGAGGTACCTGGCTGGGAAATATGCAAAGTATATTTAGAGGCGTCCCATCTCACACTTCCTAAAAGGATTTGCATACTAACTATATAGAGTTGATAATAAGCATATGGTACTAACCTAATTACTAGAATGGTGTCAAACGCAACAGGACTAGCACACACCAAGGTTCTAGGCCACAGGTCTAGCAGTGTGAGCTAAACATGCTTACTACTGACACATGTACTGTAGCTAATCCAGCTATTAGCGTATCTCACAATTATCTCAGGTGTGCTCCACAAGGAACATTAAACTGTCAAAAAGGAAGTTGAAGTGATTTGCTTTTAAAGGAAGCCAGGGGGAGGGAGCTTCTATACTACAGGTATATGCACTCATTTTGGTGCTATATGAAGGTGACTACGGTATAACAGAGTGGGAACAAAAATATTCACTGTGCCATTTGTCAGACACATACTACATTGAAATACTTTATTTTACAATAAATAAAATGCTACAAAAATGCTACAAAATGCACTTCGTTCCCACAACACACAAAGTGTTATTGGATTGACAAGTCTACGGCACTTTAGGAATGGGGTATACTGTAGTGTCAGTCCCAACAGGATCAGAAGTTGAATCCACACAACCTGTTATTCAGGACAGCTCTAGTAGTGTGAGCTAAATTGGCTGACGGCTAGCACCACTGTCACAGTATACTGTACCTAGTTGTGAGCTCAACTTCTCACTGAGTGCTCATACCTGTACAAAGCACTGTACCCTCTTCTGGGATAGAGAAGCATATCTAATAAGCTGTATTCTGCCATGAGACACCTTTTCGTGCGGGAAGACACCTTACAGCTGTTTTATTTGATTAGGCTGTAATGTATTCCAGCATCAAAGGTGCCTTATGGCAGAACACTGCTTAGTAAATATGACCCACTGTCCTTATCCTTTTCAAGATTATAAGTACTAACTCGGTCACATGCTCACTTTCTTATATTACTTTCTCTCTGAGTTTGCTTTATTTGCTGTGCTTCACCTTGTTTTTACTTGTGTGTGTCAGAAAACGTGTTTTATTGAATCTCTATTAGAATATAAAGAGAGAGGAAAGGCAATCCTTTAGAGCACCGATGCGCAAACTGTTGGGCTCGACCCCCAGGGGGGCGCGGGCGGTTGCAGAGGTCCCGCGCTCTCCCCTCAGGCATTTAAATGAAATGCCGGGGGACCGCAAGAGGACTCTGCAACCTCTACTTACCGAGATTCTGCTGGCTTCAGCACGTGTGACCATGGCAACACAATGACGCCGCGGGTCATGTGACATCACGGTTGCTATGTTAATGTGACGTCAACTGACGCCGCTGGTCATGTGACGTAATTTGACGCCACACGAGGTAAGGAGGGGGGCAGCCAACAGAGAAGGTAAGGCAGGGGGGGCGCCGGAAAAAAAGTTTGCGCGCCCCTGTTTTAGAGGAGCTGTACTCAGGGATTAGGGATCGGTACTGGGACCCCTGTTTTTCAACTTGTTTATTAATGTCCTTAAGGTTGGCATAGAAAGCAAAGTCTCCATCTTTGCTGATGAGACTAAATTACAGATGTACAGTAGCAGACGATATCACATGTGCCAACAGATGTAATAACACATTATCCCCGCCTCTTTTTAGCATGCAGTTAATTTGTTTCCAATGATGTCTGCTCCTGCTGGCAAATTGGGTGTGTGTTGCTACAACGCACCAGCGGGAAAAATAATGGCTGCTACTTGTGTAAGTAAGATAGTGAAATCAGAGCAAGAAGTAATTTCTCTTCAGAAGGACTTGGGTAGACTGGAAACTTAGGCAGGTAAATGGCAGATGAGGTTGAATACAGATCCATGTAAGGTAATCCATTTGGGAAGCCAGAATAAACAGGATACTTACAAATTAAATGGGACAAAATTAGATCAATCCTTGATGGAGAAGGATTTAGGATTGCTTGTAGACAACAGGTTTATGTAACGGATCGGGGGACTCACGCTCCCCAGCGTGCCCCCGTCACCTCTGTTCCCACAACTTCTAGCCCTCCCTCTTCCCTGCGGCCTCACTCTCTCCCTTCCTTTCCTCGCGGCCGTTCCTCTGCGGCGCGGTTGGCATACCCTGACACGCGTTCGGGTCACGTGCGCGGCTCCCGCAATGTGCATGCGCGTTCCCGGTCACTCGCTCCCCTCCGCGGCACCCGCGTCCCTCGGCGTGCCTCTATTCCCCCAGCCTCCACATTACCTTGCTCCTCCGCCTCTCCTTCCATCTCGCCTTCGCTGCGGAGCGCCGCCGCTGCGGTGCGTCCCTCGCGCTCTGTGACACGCGCGGTGCACGCGCATAGTACTCTTACAGAGGGTGCGCGCACCTGCTCCAGTTATCTGCCGTCCCTTAACTCTAGCTCCGCCCCCGTGGCTTACAAGCCACCTCCCTTGATTATTTCCCTGTCTCCTCCCCTGCTTTCTCTGGCCTATCCCTGCAAACTCTCACTCAAGCCTCTGCTCCTCCTCTCTCCCCTATTGGTTCTCCTTCCTTTATAACCCCACTCTGTCCTCTCATTCCTTGCTCTGCATAGCTTTCCTGTAGCTCCTGTGTGTGCAGTGTCTATGCCTAGCTCCCTTGTCTGTTTCAGCGCTGGTTCCTGTCCCTGCCCCTGATTGGATTCCCTTGGCTTGAACTTGTGTACTGCTTTGGATTTGACTACTCTGCTTTCTCCTGCCCTTGAACCTTGGTTTACGGACTTCACTACGCTGCTTTCTCCAACCCTTGAACACTGGCTTACGGACATCACTACGCTGCTCTCTCCGATCCTTGAACTCTGGCACACGGACATTACTATCCGATCTTTGGCACCCCGGACTCTGCAAGTATACGTTAACCCTTTCTTACCAGGCCCGGCAACGCATTACCACACTCCGGGCACGCCCTCACTGCTGTGGGTGCGTGTTATACCCTTACCCACCTCAGTACTGGGGACTGGCCAGGTCTGCGGGCATACAGGCGTTACAGTTTAGCAATAGTGCTCAATGTCAGGCAGTAGCTGCAGAGCAAATAATATATTATCTTGCAGAAAACGGGATATGGATGGAAGGGAAGAAAGCATCATTTTAACACTGTATCAATCCTTAGTAAGATGACACCTTGAATATGGAGTACAGTTTTGGGCACCACTCTCTAAATTATATTATAAAACTGGAAAAAATACAGAGAATAGCCAACAAATTAATAAAGGGGATGGAAGGTCTGATTTATGAGGAAACGCTAGTTAAATTAGATTTGATTATATTAGAAAAGAGGTGTCTAAGAGGGGATATGATAACTATATACAAATATATTCAGGGACAATACAAGGAGCTTTCAAGAGTACTGTTCATCCCAAGGACAGTGCAAACAACACAGGGACATCCATTAAGATTTAGGGACATGTATCTTTTTTCAGCCTCATCTACTATGTAACGCTACATTTTTAAAACCGTCTATTTCTGTATCTGTCAGATGTTGCTGGCTCACATATACTTGTCCAGGTTGAGCCTTCTAGAAATGTTATGTATTTCAGTTAAGTTTTATAAAAAAAAAATCAATCACTTAATCAGCAATCCTTGCTTCTCGTTTTCTTCACATGTAAAGATTTTTTTTACCTTATTGGAAACAAGTGGTCCCCTGGAGTGGGACAATTGCACTCCAAGCAACGCGTAATACATAGTACCTTTTAATATTTCATTTTTAAATCCCCTTACTAGAATTCTTGTCTAGAAGGAACAATATGGCAACTGGGACAGTCTTACTCTGACGCTCAATAGAAAGCTGTGGTATCATCGTCATGAGATGGCATGGAAAAATAATAAATGTCACGGGGGACCAGAACTTTTAACACTGAAACCACCGGGATCACCATCACCAAACAGTGGTGAATAAACAATAAGTGAATAAATGAAAGTTTATTCTGGCAAGCCAGAAAACATACAAAATACACAATCACAATGCAACACTCACCAACTGGGGACTTCGGGGAAAGAATCTAGCCTCAACGAGGTGCAGGGGCCTGCAGGGGCCTGCTTAGGTAGGCTTGCCCTGCTTCTCAGTGCTATTCCTCTAATAGCACCTTTGAATAGCCCGCCAGTCGTGATGTCATCGTCTCTGTCCAAACTCCAAGACTGTTCTGGTTCCCTGATCAGCTGCGCTCCTTACATAGCCCTCGGTTGCTAGACTTAAGATGGAGCAGAGGCTGCTGGATCATGACGCCGCAGCCAATTGGAGGAGGGGCCCGGCTTTTGCACTCTGGACAGTCCCTCGGGAGGGAACTGTGGGCGAGTGGGGAATTTCGAACTGGCCAATGGGAATCATGCCTACCGGACTGAAACCCAGCAATGGTTCCCTTAGCCAGCCCCATACCCCCTGCTGGGTAGGTGCCTCAGCGTCTAGGGGAAACAAAGGCTCTGCACCACCAAGAACCAGTTCCTCAGACCTGAATCACAGCCCTTCTCCACTCGCCATTGTTTAGGTACTAAATCCACTCCCAGTCTTTGTCACAACCGAGCATTTCTCTGCAGACAGCCCAGCTAAGGGAATTACTGGGTCTGCATACAGAGAAATGCTAATAACATAAATTACATTCCTGGCTTGCTGACTAACTGCATGGGGAACATGCTACCTTCTAACATGGGGAATAAAAGTGCTCTTTATTTACTATACAATCCATCGTCCCCAAAACATACAGTTTTCCCTTCCAGACATCACACTGTGATTAGCTCTTTCTTGAAGGGGTTACACAAAACATTATATCCAAGTCAAATGAGCCTCACAGAGGTGGCCAGTGCACATGGTATTGGGCAGCCATCTGGGCTTCACATTTATTATGTGAGGCTGGCTACCCCTACCATCACATTAAATATCTAGGCAATTGTATATTTCCTGGAGGTTTGGACAAGGCACTTCAGCTCTCTAGGACTGTGACAGGGTGAATGAATGGCACCAGCCATATGCCTGGAAAACCTATGTTTAGGCTTGCAGTGCAGCAGTGACGAGGTTAAGTTGAGAAGGGCTGCTTAATTAGTCTGACCCCAGCTGCATAATCAAGGTGTTAAAACCCCAGGCTGTACACACATGCAGGAGAGCTGGTGAGGAGATAGGACTGAAAGTGCTGCAGAGATTACTGCTGTAAGGTCTGTGGTGCAAAGTACATGTGTGATGAACTGTCTGTCTCCTGCATACTAAAGATAAGCTATTTTGTTCTGTCTGCTAAAAAGAAGCTATTTTGTTTTGTCTGCTGAAGAAGAAGCTATTTTCTTCTGTTTGCTGATGAGAAGCTATTTGTTTTTGGTGTGCTGTATGTTTTAAGGCTCAAATAAATAAGCCTTATCCAAAGAACATGTGGTTGCATGTACCATGCAACAAGGACCCTAGGTTCATATAAGGTTAAAATAACAGATTTTTAAGGGGAGAGCTTTGCAATGCAGTGCTCACCTCCTGGCCTGCCGACGAGGGTACAGCCGGGACTGTTGTCCCGGGCCCAGTAAGTCAGGGTCCCCTGCCGGTCCACGTATTAGTAAAAAAAAATGCTGACACTCTAGCTTAATTGTTGCCTGCTTAGGAAAACCAATCAGGGCCTTCCTCAAGGGCGGGATCTAGCTGATATATGCAACTGCACAGCTGGGAAAAAATGTGTTTAAACCTTCCTAGCTGTTCTGTTACTTATACAGCATCTGTGTGTGTGTGTTTCCCACAACCCCCATTCAACTTCTAGCACCCTCTGTCCCTCCCAAGACCTATCTGCATCCTCTGTGGGCTGCTCGTAGCACCAAGGTCCCCAGCAGAGCCTCCCTGTGGGCCATCATAAGCCCCTCCAATGCCCCCTGCGGGCCATCTGAAGGTTCCTCTGAAGGCTCCAGCTCTCAAGGTAATCTCCCCCTGGCTACTAGTCCTATACCCCTTATACTCCTCAACACATACCTTCACCCCGGGCCCATATGTTACCCCTCCCCCAGGCTATGCCTTACCCCCCCCCCCAGTCCAATACTTTTCCTCCCCCCAGGCCCATACATTTCCCTCACCCCCAGGCCCATACCTTCCCTCCCCCATGCCCAGACCTTTCTCCCCCCCACCCACCAGGCCCATACCTTTCTCCCCCCCATCACCACCAGGCCCATACCTTTCTCCCCCCCACCACCACCAGGTCCATACCTTTCTCCCCCCCACCACCACCAGGTCCATACCTTTCTCCCCCCACCACCACCAGGCCCATACCTTTCTCCCCCCCACCACCACCAGGCCCATACCTTTCTCCCCCCCACCACCACCAGGCCCATACCTTACTCCCCCCCACCACCAGGCCCATACCGATCTCCCCCCCACCACCACCAGGCCCATACCTTTCTCCCCCCAACCACCAGGCCCATACCTTCCCCCCCAAGGCCCATATCTTTCCCCCCCTCCACATCAGGCCCATACCTTTCCCCCCCTCCACACCAGGCCCATACCTTTCCCCTCCCACACCAGGCCCATACCTCCCCTCCACACCAGGCCCATACCTTCCCCCCCCCCCCAAAAAAAAAACAGGCCTATACCTTCCCCCCACACCAGGCCCGCACCTCCCCCTATCCCCCAAACCAGGCCCATACCAGCATAATTTCACTTTCTCCCAAAACAATATCCGTTCATCTCCTCCTTAAATCCCTCTCCTGGCCTCTCGTCAAATTTTGGATCACCTACAAAGTTCTCCTCCTTACCTTCAAGGCTCTCATCTACTCCTCCCTTCATATCATCTTTGATCTCTTGTTATACCCCTGCTCATCTACTGTCCATGACTGTCTCCTTTCCACCCTTTGCACCACAATAACTCTCTCTTGTCTTAAACCTTTCCCCCCTCACTGTCCCATACCTGTGAAATTCCCTCAAACTTAGTATATGCCACGCACCTTCTCTTCCCACCTTTAATTTTAATCTTAAACTCACCTCATAAATGAAGCATCCCAATAGCCACACCCACCACCGCTCCTACCAACCATTCTGGCCAATAACTGCTGTCTACTGCACTTACTCCTTCATCTGATGTCTCTGTAAGTTTGCCAACATACTACTTAGATTGTAAGATCTCCAGAGCAGGGATTTCCGGTCCTGCTGTCTGAATTTGTTTGTTGCCCTTATTGTATTACAATTCCCTGTAATGTATTGTCTCTTTTGTAAAGCGCTGAGTATACTGTGGGCGCTATATATATATATATATGTAATGGGTATTCCCTCTAGTCTGACCCACCCAATCTCACATTGGCCCGCGTGGTCTAACCAGCCCCCATTACATGGTCGTGTCTGGTGGTGCACCTGTAGACAACAGGTCTCCTGAGTCTCCCGCAGGATGGTGTGTGGGGATATCAACCAGACAGGCAGCTGAGGTAGTGGGTGCGAGTCCAACTTACTTCATGTGCAGCGCCTCCACCTCAGCAGGGTCTATGCTTCCGCAGGGAGATGGTCCTCGTGAGGAACTCCTTCTCGGTGGTGACTGCCACTGCTGAGTAATCTCACACTCACACAGTGGGGGTATCTTTAAACAGGGCATCTTTATTGATGTTATTGACATGATAGACTGCCCCTGGCAGCTGTCAGCTTCAGCCGCACATTTCTTTGTGTGGTCCCTTTGTCATGTACGCCCTCCCAATTGGAGTGGGATTCCCTCTCCCCGTAGGGAGATCACCCCTGTGCCAGGTCCCTGGACACAATGTGGCCTTGACAGGCTGATTAGAAAGTCCGTGCCACTAGTTACTGCACTAGTGGGCACAAAGCTATTCCGCACTTCCTTTAGCAGGATCCAAAACCCAGCAATAACAACCAACTACTTGTACAGTGTTGTGCCTTATATACCTCAGGGGGCAGGCGCATCTCCGATGTCATCAACCAGGGACTCAGAGCATGCGGCCACTCCCATCCATACATAGGGCACCGCACCAGGGTGTGAGGGAAAACCTCCATAACTATTGCTGGCATTCCTGTTACCTACCAGGATTTACTGCCAGCATGGAAGATGTATGCAGTCCATTATTATGCATGGCTACATACTCCCCCTGGTGAATCCCCACCGTCCCGGCTGGGACCTAATTTTTGTGTACCTTACTCCAGGAAACACTGCAAAGGGAACATAAAAATTAGAAATACGTAACATCATTTGGTACATAATAATGCAACATGACAACGCTCACTGGCCAGCAGGGGCGTTAAGCTAAACACAACCCTCTCTAATTGGCAAACTAATAGTAGTGTCGAGGGTCTGGTTTCTTCACCTCCTTTCCTGCTGCATTTGTCACCGTGACACTGTACTCTCGGGGCAGGCTACGCTCATTCCTATACACTACCTTGTGCATATAAACGATGCGCCCAATATTCCACACTCGGATTAATTGAGATATCCTCTGTTCTGCGTGGACACCCTTAATATAACTTCCCTTGTTCACTAGATAATACTCGATGTCCTCCCTGAGCCACCTATCCCTGTGATCCTCGATCTCTTTCATAAGAGGTTCAGGGACATATGGGTACTCAAGCCCATGAGACCGTTTGTATTTGGCTGCTATCGCTCGTTCTGCATGGCAGGTCCGGGTCAATTTAGCATGACCAGCCCTCCCCGGTAACACCCATGACAGGGGCTCATCCGGATCCACTGGATCCTCTAATCCGTCGGGACCCTTTGGTGTTATTAGGCCTTGCTTAATCTTACCCCACCTAACTTGCAATTCTTGTAGGTACGCCTCATCGGTAAACTCACCCTTGGCCCACCAATGATCCACCACCCCATCCCGCTCTAGAATAAATCGGGTTTGGTCAATCCAGGCCACATAACCTTCATACAAAGGGGCCCACCATCTGGTTTCCCTAAGCTCATCCTGGACTGACTCTACTGACTCCGCTTCTTCTGGGAAGCCCCCGGAAGATACCCCCGAGGTACCCTCAGACGGCACCGTAGTGCCCATGTTCCGCTTCTTGTTCCCAATGGTGACGCTGATGGCGCTGGGGCAATCACTAGACACAGACACTTGTCTTGAAATCCTCCCTCCTCCGACCGATCCATCATCGGATGTTCCCCAGTCCAGGCTCCCAGTCCGTTCTTCAGAAGTGACCCGGGAATCCCCTGACATCCCTAAGCTAGAAGATGACCCAAACGTGAAAACGACTGGGGCAGGGGCTATAGCTAAGGCTTTGGGACTAACTAGGGGTTTGGCTGGGGTTTGGGGATAGGGCCGGACAGTCGGTACTGCACCGACACACTTTATTCGAGCAAATACCCAGTATGTACCTGGCAGATACCTGGAATGCGCCGCTCCTCACCTCTGACAAGCCCCGTTGCATTTGCCTTCCCAGCCTGGGTTCATGCCTGGCTGACGGGCGGCTGATCTGTTAAATGATAATGATTAGGATTTAATAGGCTGCAATGCTTCGCATGTCTACCAGATGGCATAAATTCATGAATTGTAATGCAGTATATATATATATACTGTGCAGTATTGCAGCCAGCGGGAATAAAATGCTTCAATCCCTGCCTGGAAAATAACCCAATGCACTCGGGCAGAAAACAGTCACAAACCTCAATACACCCGGGTATACCCGAATTCGTGGGACTAGCCGAGCTCGAATAAAGTGTGTCGCCAGTGTATGTGCAGGGCTACGACTCGCTCCTCACCACTACCTGGCTCAGTTCCGCCACAGAGTCTCTCCGCTTCCCCGGCACTGGGACTCTTCACTCTCCGCGTCGACCGCCCATTTTTCTTCGATGTAGACGACCGGCTTCCACTACTCGATCGTAGAGGCGCGGTCATCTCCCACTCGACCCCGACCTGGTCACCGGAACCGATCTCCGTGCACGCACATGCCTCGCCGCCATCTTGGGTTGGGTCCCCAATAGAGACCTCTTCTTCCACAAGGACATCCGGCAACCCTCTGCTCCGTCGTGGCACCGCCTGGGCCTGGGTCCGTTCCTCCTTGATCACCACCCCCGGAGCCTGGAATACGCTTGGCTTCGACTTACTACTTCGTAGTGTCGGGGTTGATCGGCCTCCATCCGAGCCACTGATCACCGCGACCGTGGGACACCGCTGCTCAGACTGCCGTTGCACGGGCGACACGTGGCTCCGTGTCTCAACAACACAAGTGATTGGCGCTCGCCGGAGCGTACCGCTGGTATGGTACTCCGGTAGTAAATCTATCACATCGGACAGTCGAGCACACTCCTCGTCCGAAGACTCTAACTTCGCATTAGGCCGGGGCATCCCGCTGGGTGATCGGCGGTGAGCCCCTCTTTTGTCACCCCAGCAATGACTGTGCCTCTCCTTCTTTGGGACCGATACGGATCCCTGTTCTTCGGGACCCGGGATCTCATTCCACAACGCACCGGGGAGCTCCGACGCCAGCATGGGGACATCTTCCTTCGTCTCTACCGCTTGAACAGGCACAAAGGTCAGCATTGGCCATAGATACTGTAAGCCGCAATGAGGACATTGGGCAGCCGTGCCCACGGCTCCACCCGGCAGCTGACACTGCAAGCAGAGACACGCCACCGTCTCTACACCCTCCACTCGGAGGATCAGAAAGCCTCCTGGAGCCGAGTAAGGGTGAGTAGTTATCAGAGGGTTCTGTTCAGCTTGTTCAGATTTGCAGGCCATGGTCACCAGTGGAGACACTCTCACAATTGGCCGGTACTGCTCGCTGGCTCCTCGCAACTGAAGTGCAAGGGCTGGTTTGCCAACCCTTCCTCCAACTTTCTCCATCCGCATCCGCAACAACTGGAAACCACTCCCCCTGGTTGAAACTTGGGGGAAGTCTCGTATGCTTGTAAGCTGATCTAACACCGGGGCGGAGTTAGTCACATCATGAGGGCGCGGCTCCAGCCTTCGCGCCACACTCCCCATTAGGGTGGGGTTTTCCTGTTGGCGCCACTCCTGGCCAACTCTCGGCAAGCTGCAAATTTGCAAGACTTTCTGCAACTGGCCCACGCGGTACCCCGGGAACCGCCATCTTGGTTTGTACTGTCTCTTTGATTCACGGTTGAGGTAGCGTTTGGTTGTTTGTATATCGAATGATAAGCAAGTCCATTACATTCCTCCCATCTAACAATACTGTCGTCCTCACTGTCCTCGGGGATACTGCCCCAAGATTCGAAGCAGGACAAACACGGCGCAGCCACGGCTTTCACGCCACTCCACAACAGGCTCACAAAAGTCTCTTCTGTAGCTTGTTCGTTACTCGTACACATGCCCTGTGCATTCTCTTCTTCGGCCTCCGTCCGCCATCTTGGACCTTCCACACTTTGTAGATCCTCCATTCTGGCAGTCTCCTCTCGGCCACTGAATACCGGGTTCTTGTACATGGAGCTCCTCTCTGCGGGGCAGCTACCACATTGATACAATAAAAATGCCTTGTGCACCACCTTGTGTACCTGATGTAGATCTGACTCGTGTTTGCACTACCTCAGGCTAGGCTCACTCTTTCTGTGTCTACTGTGTCTCCTTCCTCCCAGTCTGTGCTCCCTTCGGTTAGTGGTCTGGAATGAAGACTAGAGTACTCGGGCGCTTTCCAGCAGTACTTTGGGCGTCTACCTACTGTTGGCTAGCCTAGTGCGGATCCTTCCAGAATTCCTGCCCTAAGTTACCAGTTTATACCTTCAGGCGTCCCCCACCAGTGCTACCTCAACAGCTACCGCTACCTAGAACAGCAATAGCCCCCCTCTACAGACCCACTAACCCCTTGTAGGATCTCAGGTCGACTGTGCGGTCTGCAGCTCCAGCAGCTCCCCGACTACCCCTGGCTCCGTCCCACGCAGCACAAAGTGGCAGCAGACACTTTCCCTGTTTCCTAGTGTGCCTAGCAAAAGCCTGTCCTGTTGACAGGTATCTCAGCAGCGCCTCTAAATGTAACGGGTATTCCCTCTAGTCTGACCCACCCAATCTCACATTGGCCCGTGTGGTCTAACCAGCCCCCATTACATGGTCGTGTCTGGTGGTGCACCTGTAGGCAACAGGTCTCCTGAGTCTCCCGCAGGATGGTGTGTGGGGATATCAACCAGACAGGCAGCTGAGGTAGTGGGTGCGAGTCCAACTTACTTCATGTGCAGCGCCTCCACCTCAGCAGGGTCTATGCTTCCGCAGGGAGATGGTCCTGTTGAGGAACTCCTTCTCGGTGGTGACTGCCACTGCTGAGTAATCTCACACTCACACAGTGGGGGTATCTTTAAGCAGGGCATCTTTATTGATGTTATCGACATGATAGACTGCCCCTGGCAGCTGTCAGCTTCAGCCGCACATTTCTTTGTGTGGTCCCTTTGTCAGGTACGCCCTCCCAATTGGAGTGGGATTCCCTCTCCCCGTAGGGAGATCACCCCTGTGCCAGGTCCCTGGACACAGTGTGGCCTTGACAGGCTGATTAGAAAGTCCGTGCCACTAGTTACTGCACTAGTGGGCACAAAGCTATTCCGCACTTCCTTTAGCAGGATCCAAACCCCAGCAATAACAACAAACTACTTGTACAGTGTTGTGCCTTATATACCTCAGGGGGCAGGCGCATCTCCGATGTCATCAACCAGGGAACCAGAGCATGTGGCCACTCCCATCCATACATAGGGCACCGCACCAGGGTGTGAGGGAAAACCTCCATAACTACTGCTGGCATTCCTGTTACCTACCAGGATTTACTGCCAGCAGGGAAGATGTATGCAGTCCATTATTATGCATGGCTACATATATATATAAAAAAAAGATATACAGTTGGGGAGAAATTTTGTGAACCCCAATGACAATTACGGAAATTCTATAGTTTTTTCATGATAACCTTCCTGAATCAAAACCTGTCATTTCTTAAATATAGAAAAAAAGGAGGACGGGGTGGTGTAACTGGGCACTCCTAGATCTGATGGGTTTAAACTGCAAAGTGGAACAAATACAAAGCAAGTGCTAATATCCCAAATATATATAAGGTTGAAACATGTCTGTGAGTGGTTTGACTGGCTTTGCAACGAATCCCATGCTGTGCCTAAAAGCTGTGTGAACAGCAGAGCATTTGCTTATATGGGTTCCATGTATATGGTATTCAGGCAAAAGGCGACACGTGTGCTCATTTGCATGTCATTTCCCAGAATCCCTTGCTGCAGTGGAAGCACTATATGCTAGGTGATAATGGTTGAAAGGCAGGGTTGCAGACCTGTCTTAGACATGGGAATGTGCTCACAAGTGATATTCTATATATATATATATATATATATATATATATATATATATATGTATATAGTGTACCAAGGTACATCTGATATCGTGAAAATGCAAATACCTTAAAATTAAATGGTGTATACAACCTTCACCAAAAACTAGTGAAAAAATAAGGTAAAGATAAACTCTAAACCCTTTATATGGACTTTCCTCTCGTCCCAAAGTAGCACGTCGTCTTCCAGGTAAGGAGCGCTGGTGGACCACATCGTGGGTATGTGGAATAAAAAATACAAATAATGGTATAGCCAGTCGTGAAAGTGAACTTCTATCTAAAAAAGATGTGTTTGTCCCACTCACAGATTTCTTGTGGTTTAAATGGCATATCAGAGATCCACCTCTCTCTGATGGGAGCACTGTAGTGGATCCTCCTCTGGGATATGTGTATTTAGATATAATGTTTCTCTAAAAGCAAAGAGAACTCACAATGGTATAGTAAATCTATAAAAAGATAGTGCACAGAAACAGATTTCAAAGTTTTCACTCACATTTTAACCATATGTACACCTTCTCTTCCGCATACGTCACTTCCTGTGATGGTGTCAGGATCCGTGATCCTCGGCGTGGTCTCCACCTACCCCAACCCGCGATCAGGTGCCCCACTTCCCCCTCCGCCTGCGACACATCTCACACATCTGCTGGTACCAGCCGTCAGCCTAGGGGCGCGCGTGGATCCCGCGCTGCAGGTAATACCGGCCCTGCTGGCCCCGCCTCCAGGCTACCCCCGCGCGGTATCATCACCAGTGTGCAGCACGCACAAGCTATGCACGATCGGCGTGCGCACGCGCCGAATCATCTCCTGGCTTCAGGGCTATTCCCCACACCTGCTGCTGACATCCTGCCAGCCAATCTCCGCGAGGAATACTTGTGAGTCTCATCCCAGCCTGCAGCTCATTGGACCATCTCCCTTTATATGCTCAGCCAGCCCTTAGGCAAATTAGCTGAGCATAACACTTCATCTGTGCGAAATGCTGACTGCAATTCCTGCCTCCTGGCATATTGAACCCGTGTCTTTTATCCATGTCCTGTCTTGTCTGACCTTGGCTTTCTCTGGACACCACTCTTCTCTACTCCTGTGTAATGCTTGCACTGCCAACGAGCAAGACAGGACCTCGGTACTGAGGTGGAAGTATATAACCACGCACCCAAAGCAGCGGAAGCATGCCTGGCAGGCGGATTGTCAACGTAGCCGGGTCTGGGTTGGAGAGAGTGGGTTAGTCCTGATACTTGCCAAGGTATTGGAATGGAGAGGTCAGAATAGTCAGAATAGTCATAGTCCGTTAAGATGTGGTCTGGGGTTGGAGAGTTCAGAATCGTGTAAGTCCGTATAGCCGAGGTCTGGGTTGGAGAGCTCCGCAGAGTCAAGGGTAAGCCGGGTCAATATCAGAGGGTCAAGTTCAGAAGTCAAGCCTGGTCGGTACACGTAGAATCAAACTGAAGGAAGAAACACAGGACAAGGAGCAAGGCATAACAGACGCAGGAGCTCAAGGCTACTGTAAGAGACGTGTTCAGAGGTACGCAATAGAGACTTGTTTTAGGGTGAAATTAAATAAGGCTTTTATTACGCATTCTTCTTTAACACAAGAAAATCATCAAACGTATGCAAATAAGGGGTCAAACAAAGCTTCTGTTCCACTTGGGAGTATTTCTAGTTAAACTTACAGTATGCAGTCCACAACTCCCTTTAGATTAGCAAGTTTTGTAGCCCCAAACATATATTTTGATATGTGCAGATATACAACAGTCTTAGAAAGTAAAGTCTTATCTGTCTCTCTGGTAGCTGTAGAGGGAATCCTTCTCTGCTGTCCTGGCGCAGCCTTTTTGTCCTAAGGCACTTTCAGCTTTCAGGTTTTAGAAGTGTTCTCCCCCTTGTTGTCTTGTTGTCTGGCTGTCAGTATACATCTGCTCAAGACCTCTCTGTCCCTTCCTGGTTCAGCCCATGTGTGGCTCAGGAGTCTCCCCTTCCTGTCTCAGGAGGAGCCTTTTCTCTAACAAACCTCCAATCAGCCAGGTGCTGGTCGATTAACCAGCACACTGCTGGAGTAGAGGCAAGTTTTCTGAACAGGGATAAGTCCCCTGTTATATACCTCCCCTGTTTGTGGGAAGCTCGGGCTTGCCACGGCCAAAGCCCATCTTTCCACACTCATTTTAGATATCTCCGTGACTTGAATGAGAGTGGATGGAGGAGAACCCTCAGTCCTGCTGGGATTGGAGCCCTTCCTCCAGTTTAGTAGTGTCTCCTCCAGAAGGTGCTTGAGATCAGCTGTCCTTGGTCGCTCAAGGAGAACTTTTTACAAGTACAGTCTTTCTACTGACCACGTGGTCATGAGCTTTCCCCTGTGTCGGGCGCTCCTCTTTTTGTAGGCAGACTGTATGGCGACAGTTGCAGAGCGTTTATGCAAATCGCTTTCTCTCGCCATCTTTCCCATGTATTCCACTTTAGCACCAAATGTCCACTTCATGGTATCACAATAGTGCCCGAGAACAGCCACCTGAGCCCTCAGCTCTTGAAGCAGTCTTCCTGCACTTTCCCCATTCAATGTAGTTGACAGTTCCGCTTCTTTGGGATTATGTTGCGATTCCAGGTCCATTTGCAGAGGACGTCCTATCTTTTCAGCTTCCTCAGCTAAGGATTCTTCTGGCTTTGATTCTGCACTCCTACCTCTGTTTGTTGCCTGTTGGGTGGCTGCAGGTTTGGCTAGTGCTTTCTTAGGTGGCTCAAACTTCGTAATCTTGTTTTGAAGGTGAGTGGTGTCGCCAGCTCTCACTGTACCCTTGTCCTCACGGGCATTAGTTACTGTGGGATACCGATGCTTGGGCAGAGCCAATAACTTTTCCCGTATTGGAGGAATCTGTAAATTACTGGTCTGCAGAGTCTCACTCTGTTTCTTGAGTGTTTCCTGCCATTCTCCTTTCAGGGTCCTTATTTCTTCCCTGTGCTTTCTCCGAGCTAGCTTCCACCTATCATTCTTTATTTTGTGGAGCACTGTGAACTTCTTCGCTTGGGCCGCAGATACTCGTCTCAGTTTCTGGATCTTTATGCGCTCCCTCTTGTACCGAGTCACCTGGCCCCTAAGCTTAGCCTCTAGCGATGCTTTGGTGATGGTCAGGGTAGCCTTCAGTTTATCATGCTGCTTTGCAAGGACACACTGGGTAATCAGATGTTCCTGCAGCACTTTTATTTCCTTAGCAGCCTGCAGATTTTCTTCCTGCAGAGTTCGCTGCTTCTCCTCGGTATTCTGGAGGTGTTTATGCAGACCTTGCAGTTGGTTCTGCAGTCGGTGCTCTGCTTCAAACTTCTCATCTTCCAACAGTTTCTTTATTTTCTCAAGCTCGTGCAGCTTTTCATTCTTTCCATTGACGTGGTCTGTCAACTCAGAATTTTCTTTTTTTAATCTTACATTTTCTCTTTTTTCAGTCTCTGCACTATTCAGGGCCTCCTTGCAGTCCACCTGCCATTTTCGCACATCTGCTTGGAGGAGGGCTGTCTCCTGGCGTGAGACTTCCATCTCCAGGTTGAGGGTCTGAAGCTCCTTCTGAGAGACTTTGAGATCTAATTTAAGATGGAGGATAGTTTTCTTTGAAATGTCCAGCTCTTCAGCGAGACTGTGAAGTTCCTTTCTGGAGACTTCCAGTTTTGTCCAGACACTGTTGACCTCCTGTTGTGAGGCATTCAGCTCTACGTGAAGAGTGTGAACCTCTTGCTGAAAGACTGTAATCTTCTTCAGTGCCTCCTCATAATTCCTCTTCCGCTTAGCCATTATTTTATCGGATTGGCTCTGCTTTTCCACCATGGTGGCATTTATAATGTGTTTGCAGCATTTAGCTTGGACTTAAGATCGTCCAATTCTGTTCCAGATTCAGAATACATTGCGAGAACAGTCTTCTGTAGCTCAGCATTAGCTTCCCTCTCCAGTTTCAATTGTTCCCGGAGCAGATCACAATCACGCCTGGCAATTTTCAGGGCATCTTCAGGGCTGGTCAAGGGATCGTCACTCATTGGTTCTGGCTCTGCTTCCCTGGTATGGTTGGTTGAGGGTTTCTCACTATTAGCACCAGACAGACACTTCTTTGGGGTACACGACTTCTGCTTTGGGCCCTCTGGATATTCGGTCATCCGCGGGCCGAATTCTCAATTTTCTCTAGGCTGCAGGGCATCTCGGACCCCGTTTTCCTCCGCGGGATCTGCGGATGTGTCTGTTCCTTCCACGGTAAGTGAAGACCCTTTTTTCTTTTTCCGCCTTTTTGTTTTTGATGACTCCGTCCCATCAGGGACCCTGGGGTCTCCGTCTTTATTTGGAATTTCAGCAGCTTTACTGTATCCGCCATGTTTTCCTTGCAGTTGTGTTAGGTGGCGTAAATATTCAGCGATCTGCTGTTCCCGCTCTTCCTCCTGCCGATCACACTCATCATCATAGAGAGCGGTCTTTTCGGTTGGTACCGAGTTCAGGCACCCCCACCATTTTTGGGGAGTTCTGTGGGTGTGATTCCGTTCGGGTTCCCCGTAAGAGATGTCTTCCTCCCTATCGGACCGGAAGGGCCACTCTTAGGTTTAATTACAGGAACGCCGCATCTTGTCCTCCATTTTTGGGCGACCAGGTGTATTTTTCTTCCTGACCTCAGGAGGCGCTATTGCAACTGTTATCACTGCATTTGCTAGAACCCCAAATTGTGGTAGTCCTACAGGAGGGCCTATTTTGCTTGTAGAGGTCGCAGCTCTCACAGACATCTCTGTAGACTTTTTCTTCCCTTGGGTATGTTTTACAATATTAGCGGTACTGTGCATGCATTCACTCTCCTCGTCCGAATAAGGCCTGAAGGGACACTGCTCCGTGTGGTGGGGTTCTTTACACCAGGAACACATTTTCTTCCCCATTTTTGCAGAGTCTGTATTTGACTTCAGCTGGGTGGCCATTTTAAATTCCCAGAATCAGTACCTTGTGTCGGTCACCGTCTGTAAAAGTTTCCCTGCTTCAGCACAGTCTTGCATCAATTTTCACACATTTCTGCATATACTCCATTCACAGCTGGTAGTCCTAGGCAGTGTGGCAGCCTTTACTTCCAGAATCAGTACCGCTTGTGGGTCACCGTCTGTATTCACTGCTTCAGCGCAATTTTTTTTTTAAAAAGAAAACAACAAAGCCTAGCGCCTCTGGAGCACTAACTCACTTCTTGAACCCTGACTATGGCTGGAAGGCAAAGCCCCTTTTTCAACAACCATATTACACATTATTGCGATAGGCAAGTAAGGTTTACCTGCTTCAGCAGTCTCTCTCCTCTTGGGATTGGGGAAAAGAGTCCATCTGTGGTTTTGTGGCTTTCTTCAGTGCAGTGTAGATTTCCTGCCTGGATGTGTATCCCTTTAATTCTGGTCTCTGCTGCATTTGATTCTTTGCTTTGTTGCTCAGGCTGTTTGCAGGAACTATGCAGGCAAAAGCACAAAAAAATTCACAGGCAGTCTCCAGGGCCCCCTTGAACTTCAAGGGCCACCCTCATCCCAACTTCTGACACCATATGTAAGAGACGTGTTCAGAGTTACGCAATAGAGACTGGTTTTAGGGTGAAATTAAATAAGGCTTTTATTGCTCCTGCTTCTTTAACACAAGAAAATCATCAAACGTATGCAAATAAGGGGTCAAACAAAGCTTCTGTTCCACTTGGAAGTATTTCTAGTTAAACTTATGCAGTCCACAACTCCCTTTAGATTAGCATGTCTCCCAGCCCCATACATATATTTTGATATGTGCAGATATACAACGGTCTTAGAAAGTCAAGTCTTATCTGTCTCTCTGGTAGCTGTAGGGGAAATCCTTCTCTGCTGTCCTGGCACAGCCTTTTTGTCCTAAGGCACTTTCAGGTTTTAGAAGTGTTCTCCCCCTTGTTGTCTTGTTGTCTGGCTGTCAGTATACAGATGCTCAAGACCTCTCTGTCCCTTCCTGGTTCAGCCCACGTGTGGCTCAGGAGTCTCCCCTTCCTGTCTCAGGAGGAGCCTTTTCTCTAACAAACCTCCAATCAGCCAGGGTGCTGGTCGATTAACCAGCACACTGCTGGATTAGAGGCAAGTTTTCTGAACAGGGATAAGTCCCCTGTTACAGCTACAACAAGTTATGATCAGCAAAGCAGGAATGGAACTGCAGGGTATTTGTAGCACACAGGAACCAGTAGCAAGGGAGGCAAAGTGGACGTGCGGCCTGGATTGGCTGCAGGAGACAAGTGGGCTAGATGAGTACTCGCCACGCAGCTGGGGAGTGGTGCACGCATCCGAGGGGGCGGAGCTAAGCTCCATGGCACTCTAGAAGAGCTGTACGTGCGCACGCTCTGTAACCAGAGCGGGGCTGTGCACACGCGCTGGTGCCAGAGTGGAAGTCTGTGTGATGACAGGTAAGGAGGGAACACGTCGCAAAGGACGTGTTCCACGATTTCTTACATCCTGACCCCGGCTAACCAACGACGATCCGCACCTCTCCAACCCCAACCTCGGCGAGTACCCTCGACGATCCGCAACTCTCCAACTCTGAATATGGCAGGTATCTGCTACCATTCTGACCTTTCCAACCCCGACTTGGCTACCATGACCAATCTATACTCCCGACATGCCCTCACGGCCATGAGGTGTTTGGTGTTTTGTCAATCCCCACCTCAGCCCCGCGGTCACGCCCTGTTTGTGGTGAGCACTCCATTACAGATGGTTCTAGTCAGGGCGGATGTAGCTTCTCTGGTCACTCGGCTGCCAGAACTCTGATCTCCGGTCCTCCACACGAACACATTCAATGTGTTTCACCTGGGCTTCGTCAGGAATCATGAATCCTATCACCATAACTTGCTATTTATAGTAAATGCCTTACTTTAATTCATTAATCAATTATTTCTTAATTCGTCACTGAATAAAAATGTTCATAGTGACTAATGCAGGTTTTATATTCTGCCGTTCAACACATAACGGCAGATCAAAGAAGAACGGGGAAGCAGCAGTGAATGAATATATTGAATAAATGATAAAAGTATAATAGTGACTAATCTCTCTCTCTCTCTCTCTCAAAATACTTAATCGGTACATAAACTTTTTCTAAAATCACAAACAATTCACAGTATATAATTTATTCAGAAAAACTAATCTAAAAATAATGACGCTTGTATGATAAAATGAAATGGCTTGACGCAACTCTAAAAGACGAAAGGAAAACACACATTAGATACTACCTCAAATGGCAAATCAGCTAAATATATTTGCATATTGCATGCATATCTTAAAGTGCAAATAAAATATCATATTCATATATTAGAAGTGCAAATGCACATTTTGTGCAATATTTACAGAAAGAAAGATTGTTCCTAGACTAAAAATGCACCACTGTCTATATCTACATGTAAATATTTAAATATTTATTAAATATCCAATAGGGTTTATATTAACCAATTCCATGTCTTTTGAAATAAAATTATATATGAAATAGACAAACAATGAGTAATTTCAGGGTATGTGCAAAAGTACTGTAAGTGAAAGGGGATAATTGGAATCAGGTGTTTGAATAATTACTTCAGGGGTGAGTTTGGAAGGCCCATTTATAAAGATCAGAAATGTTGTGAGTTTTGTCTTCACTATACAGGTTTGTGGTCATTCCATGATCAAAGGAAATCTCTGAGGACCTCAGAAAAGCAGCTATTGATATTCAGCAGTCTAGAAAAGATTAGAAAAACATTTCTAAGGATTTGTGGCTCCACCAATCCATTCTCCAACAGTCTACAAATGGAGAAAGTTCAATACCACAGTCACTCTACCAAGGAGAGGCCGCCCTGCCAAAATCTCTTCAAGAACAAACCAGCAAATCATCCAGGAAGTCACAAAGAACCCGAGTAACATCCAAGGATCTGTAGGCCACTCTCACCTTGGCTAATGTGAGTGTCCATTGCTCATCTATCAGAAAAAGACTGAACAAGAATGGTGTTTATGGAAGGATAGCCAGGAGGAAACCACTGCTCTCTAAAAAGAACATTGGTGCCAGTCTGAAGTTCACCAAAGAGCACATAGATGATCAACGAGACTTGTGGAACAATGTTCTCTGGACAGACGAGTCGAAGGTAGAACTTTTTGGCCTCAGTGAGAAATGTTCTGTTTTTTAAGAAACAACGGAAAACACTCATCACACCTCATCGCAACCGTCAAGCATGCTGGTGGAAGTGTGATGGTTTGGGGCTGCTTTACTGCCTCAGAACCTGGACGGCTTGCCATCATTGACACAACCATGAATTATGCATTGTATCAGAAGATGCTAGAGGAGAATGTCAGGCCATCCGTCCGTGAGCTGAAACTGAACCGAAAGTGGGTCATGCAGCAAGACCATAATCCTAAACATACAAGCAGATCTACAAAAGAATGGCTGCAGAAGAAGAAATTCCGCGTTTTAGAATGGCCTATTCAAAGTCTGGACCTAAACCCCATCGTAAAGTTGTGGCAGGACCTGATGTGAGCTATTCATGCAAGGAAGCCCCCAAATGTCACTGAGTTGAAGCTGTTCTGTAAGGAGGAATGAGCCAAAATTCCTCAAAATCAATGTGTGAGAGACTGACCAGCAGTTACAGGAAATGCTTAGTTGAAGTCATTGCTGCTCAAGGGGGTACCACCAGGTACTGAATCTAAAGGTTCACATACTTGGATATTGAATGTTGAATAATTTGTGGATAAATAGTTAAAGTTTTGGTACTATTGTATGTGGTGTACAATCATTCTTCTATCTATAGTAAACTTGTTCTAACTATACTATTGTGTATTGATTATATGTGTCCTGTAACTGGGTCATTCTACACAGTACAATCCCGTACAGGTGGAGGCGCTACCGAGCATCACTCAGGTGCACCCCAGGTTCCCAGCAGCGGAGGCTCAGATCTCCTGGGCACCATCAGGTTTTGCACCACATCCACACACCGTCGCCACACATCTGCCAGGGGTCAAATTGTTAAAATTAATCCACGGCATATCCGTGCCCTCCAAGCAAGAAGTCCGCGCACTTTCCCAAGCAGGAGGAGAGGAGGTATCAACATTCCTCTGACGTATTCAGTTGAGGCTATGGACCTTGGTGATAAATAAGGTGGTATGAACGTCCGAGGCTGACGAAGTCAGGACCAACCAATCTTTACAGGGAGCCCTGTCCATGTACCCAGTAGCTTTCCAAATCAGTTGTAGCCTTGCTTCAGGACAGCCTATCCCATTCGAAGATCTAATGGATAGGGTGCAAGCACAAGAGATCCTTTTGATGACTTGTCTTCCTCAGAAGGTTCACGGCTCATCCAAAGAAGGAAAATCTGCGACTCCCTTGAAGGAGTCTCAGAGAGAAGACTCCCACACGGAAAGGGCCAAGGAGGCTGAAGGAACCAGGGATGGCCGTCTTCCTACGCAGTCTACGACCGGTCCAGGGCATCAAGAAGAGTATACCCTACCTACAAGACCCGTATGGACCCCAGAGGTGTCGTCTGTTAAGCTGCGGCAACAAGGGTCACTTCTCCAGCGAATACCCCACGAAAAGAAAACAAACTCCAACTAAAAATTTCCAACCTAACGTAATGATCTGCAGGATCAGACCTCCGAAGCCCCTGCTCTATCGGACAAAACCACTTCCCCGCCCTCTGACAACCCTCCTGAGCAAAGCCCCAACAATGGAATCCCACCATTGGACGCTTACAGTCGGGTAGGACCAGCTGCTATTATACGTGTCGTCATGGACGGTGTATATTCGTCAGCGTTGTTGGACACTGGGTCCCAAGTGATCATCGTGTACAGAGGTCTCTATAACCTTAAACCTATAACACCTTAAACACCGCCCCTTGCAGTGGGTGGAGCATATTAAAGTGAGGGGGCTAGGTAATTACCCCATTGATGGGATAGTGAAGGTTCGGCTGGAGATACTTCAGTTGAACACAGGCAAATCACACTCTATGGATGTGGAGGCAATAGTATGCCCTGAACCCCGAGAGCAGCCCAGTTACCCGATTATCCTGGGAACTAACACTGATATAGTGCAGGCAATAATCAGGACCTACCTGCAAGAAGCCGGTGAACTGCCTCTGGATAGACTAAACCTCTATCCCAATCCTCTTGGAGGAGTGTTGCAAGATATCTGCCCTAGACCGTCATGGAGATCTCTTCAACCGGCGAGCAGGACTAACAGAGATTCCACCAGGGGGAGTGAAGCGCATGACTGCATGGTGTTGCTACCCTGACCGAGACAGGGCCGATCACCTCTTGGAAGAAGATGCCCAGCGAGGCTACAAGCTGATACCAGAAGTATGGGAATGGACTTCCAAGATTCCTAGTCGAATTAAAGTGTTTGTCCAAAATATCTATCTGTACCCAATGGCCTTCGATCAAGGATGGAGATTGGACTGCATATACCCCGTCACCCCGGTGGAGACAATGCTGCAGGTGAATGCCGCTATGGTGTCCGAACAGCCAGCTAAGCTGACTTTCAACTTCGGAGACTCAACCATACCGGTCGAATGGAAAGACCGACTAATGGCCAAATTGGAAGAGCGCCAAGCTGTATTCTCCATGAGGGAGATAGACATGAGATCGCCACTGATCCAGCCAAAGTGGAGGCCATGGTGAATTGACCACGACCTGAGAACGTCATGGAACTACGCTCTTTCCTTGGCTTCTTCGGTTACTATCGCCGATTCGTGGAGGGGTATTCAAGTAAGGCCAAGCCTCTCAACAACCTCCTAAAAATATACCCCGAGGACACAGGGCGGAAGGCCACCTCTGCTAGACAACCATTCTATGATAAGTGGATGGCCGACTGCGAACGGGCCTTCCTGGGCCTGAAGGAGAGCTTAACCAAGGCACCTGTTCTCGCTTATGCTGACTCCGAACAGCCCTACGTCCTCCATGTAGACGCAAGTCTTAATGGCTTAGGTGCAGTCTTACACCAGAAGCACCCAGAGTGGCTCCAACCAGTAGCCTACATCAGCCGCAGTTTGACTCCCAGCGAACAGAATTATCCGGTACACAAGTTGGAGTTCCTCGCCCTCAAGTGGGCCATCGTGGACAAACTCCATGACTACTTGTATGCCGTATCTTTCGAAGTGAGGACGAATAATAATCCACTCACCTACATACTAGCATCTGCCAAACTGGATGCTACAGGCCACTGATGTCTGGCAGCGTTATCAAACTATCAATTCATGCTGAAATATAAACCGGGGCCTCTGAATATCGGAGCAGATGCCCTATCCCGAAGACCGGGACTGAGCCCCACTCCCGACGATGACTGGTGGGAGGAGATCCCGGGACCAGGGATGAGAGCCATGTGCAACACAGCCGCTGTCATAAAAGATAGAGCGGCCTTCTCAGAGTTAAGGTTCGCAGACTCCTTAGGAAGGCCATCCAAAGCCATCCCTGTCGCTTAGTGTGACCTAGAAGGGATGAACATCACCCACGATAAGATCATAGCGTGGAGGGATATGGTCCAATAACAGATCCGGGACCCTATAGCTGGCATCATCCATCAGGCCGTCCACAAAAACAATCCTGCAAATCTGAAACGTGCTCCCAGTGACATGGTCGCCATTCTCGTGCGAGAAGCAGATAAGTTCGAGATCGACAATGGGCTAATCTATCTGTGGTGCAATACCACAACCACCCGGATTGAAGACAACTGGTTCTCCCCAGGAACCTACAACATATGGTCCTGAAAGCCTTGCATAATGAGAATTGGCATCTCGGTGTTGAGAAGACCTTTGGACTAATCAGAGACTGTTTCTTCTGGCCAAAGATGCATGAGGCGGTGGAACGAAACTGTCAGTGGTGTCCAGGTGTATTCAATGCAAGATGCTTCCTACCCGAGCCACACCAATGGCTCAACTGAACAGCTCGGGTCCCATGGACTTGGTGTGCATGGATTTCCTGTGCATCGAGCCTGATGCCTGAGGTATCTGTAACGTGCTGGTCATCACGGAACATTACACGCATATGCATAAGCTTCCCCGACCAAAGATCAGAAGGCCATCACGGTGGTGAAGATACTGTGGGAGAGGTACTTTGTGCATTATAGCCTGCCCAACCGCCTTCATTCCGACCAAGCCCGGGATTTTGAAAGCAAACTGATCCGAGAGCTACTCAAAATCCTGAACATCACCAAGTCCCGGACAACTCCGTACCATCCGGAGGGTGACGCTCTGCCGGAGCGATTAAACAGGATGTTGCTGGACATGCTCGGCACGTTGAAAGGTGCTCAGAAGATAGAGTGGAGCCGACATGTGGCAATTCTAGTACATGCGTACAATTGTACCCGACACAAGTCCACGGGATTCTCCCCATACTTCCTTATGTTTGGGCGAGAAGCCAGGCTGCCGGTGGATGTACGTCTGTGAGTGTCAACAGACGGGATACACAATGCAACGCATTTCAAATACGTGCAAAGGCTTCAGGAAAACATGCAACAGGCTTACCAGCAAGCTGAGAAGTCCGCTGCCCCACTCAATGCCAACAACAAGAGGCACTATGACCACAAGGTCAGACACCGGGAAATCCGTCCTCGAGATGACGTGCTTCTCCGCAACCTAGGGATTCCTGGGAAGCATAAACTCGCTGACCGTTGGCATGACGGTGTCTTTGAGGTCGAGTCACAGATGCAGGGCCTCCTGGTCTACTGCATAAAAGATGCGGATGACCGGGTAAGCGTGTGGCACCATAACCACCTTCTTCCTATCCCACAAGTGAGAGAAGATGAACCAGAGATACCGGCTACACCACTGTACGGTGAGCCGGAACAATCCAAAGCTAGACAAGACACTGTAAATGAAACTCTCTCTGAGACCACCAATGATCCTGCTGATGGTGAAGGAACCGTCAACGAGACTGTAGGGCAAGCATGTCAAACTCAAAGGCTAACACGGGCCAAATAAACAAGGTTTAAGTTTAGGTGGGCCGCAAACAAACAAAAACTTTTCATAGAAACGTAAGTTTATTTCGAAAAGTACACTATAAAAAAAAAAGAACAAGAACAACGATAAAATTAATATTTTCTTCCTGACACTTGGCATCTCTGACTCTCTCTCTCAGACTCTCTCTCTCTCTCAGACTCTCTCTCTCTCTCTCAGTCTCTATCTCTCTCTCAGACTCTCTCTCACTCTCTCTCTCTGACTCTCTCTCTCTCAGACTCTCTCTCTGACGCTCTCTCTTTCTCTCTCTCTCTCTCTCTCTGACTCTCTCAGACTCTCTCTCTCTCTCTGTCTCACAGACTCTCTCTCTCTGACTCTCTCTCTCTCTCTCTCTCTCTCTCTCTCAGACACACACTCTCTCTCTCTCAGACACACACTCTCTCTCTCTCAGACACACACACTCTCTCTCTCTCAGACACACACTCTCTCTCTCTCAGACACACACTCTCTCTCTCTCAGACACACACTCTCTCTCTCTCAGACACACACTCTCTCTCTCTCTGACACACTCTCTCTCTCTGCCACTCTCTCTCTCTGACACTCTCTCTCTGACACTCTCTCTCTCAGACACACTCTCTCTCTCTCAGACACACACACTCTCTCTCTCTCTCTCAGACACACTCTCTCTCAGACACACTCTCTCTCTCAGACACACTCTCTCTCTCTCAGACACACTCTCTCTCTCAGATACACTCTCTCTCTCAGACACACTCTCTCTCTCAGACACACACACACTCTCTCTCTCTCTCTCTCTCACACACACACACACACTCTCTCTCAGACACACACACTCTCTCAGACAGACACTCTCTCTCAGACAGACACTATCTCTCAGACACACACTCTCTCTCAGACAGACACTCTCTCTCTCAGACACTCTCTCTCTCAGACACACTCTCTCTCTCAGACAGACTCTCTCTCTCAGACTCTCTCTCTCTCTCTCTCTCAGACACACACTCTCTCTCTCTCAGACACACACTCTCTCTCTCTCAGACACACACACTCTCTCTCTCAGACACACACACTCTCTCTCTCTCAGACACACACTCTCTCTCTCTCAGACACACACACTCTCTCTCTCTCAGACACACACTCTCTCTCTCTCAGACACACACTCTCTCTCTCTCAGACACACACTCTCTCTCTCTCAGACACACACTCTCTCTCTCTCTGACACACTCTCTCTCTCTGACACTCTCTCTCTCTGACACTCTCTCTCTGACACTCTCTCTCTCAGACACACTCTCTCTCTCTCAGACACACACACTCTCTCTCTCTCTCTCTCAGACACACTCTCTCTCAGACACACTCTCTCTCTCAGACACACTCTCTCTCTCTCAGACACACTCTCTCTCTCAGATACACTCTCTCTCTCACAGACACACTCTCTCTCTCAGACACACTCTCTCTCTCACAGACACACTCTCTCTCTCAGACACACACTCTCTCTCAGACACACACACACTCTCTCTCTCTCTCTCTCTCTCTCACACACACACACACACACACACACACTCTCTCTCAGACACACACACTCTCTCAGACAGACACTCTCTCTCAGACAGACACTATCTCTCAGACACACACTCTCTCTCAGACAGACTCTCTCTCTCTCAGACTCTCTCTCTCTCTCTCTCTCAGTCTCTATCTCTCTCTCAGACTCTCTCTCACTCTCTCTCTGACTCTCTCTCTCTCAGACTCTCTCTCTGACGCTCTCTCTTTCTCTCTCTCTCTCTCTCTGACTCTCTCAGACTCTCTCTCTCTGTCTCACAGACTCTCTCTCTCTGACTCTCTCTCTCTCTCTCTCAGACACACACTCTCTCTCTCTCAGACACACACTCTCTCTCTCTCAGACACACACACTCTCTCTCTCTCAGACACACACTCTCTCTCTCTCAGACACACACTCTCTCTCTCTCAGACACACACTCTCTCTCTCTCAGACACACACTCTCTCTCTCTCTGACACACTCTCTCTCTCTGACACTCTCTCTCTCTGACACTCTCTCTCTGACACTCTCTCTCTCAGACACACTCTCTCTCTCTCAGACACACACACTCTCTCTCTCTCTCTCTCAGACACACTCTCTCTCAGACACACTCTCTCTCTCAGACACACTCTCTCTCTCTCAGACACACTCTCTCTCTCAGATACACTCTCTCTCACAGACACACTCTCTCTCTCAGATACACTCTCTCTCTCACAGACACACACTCTCTCTCAGACACACACTCTCTCTCAGGCACACACTCTCTCTCTCTCTCTCTCTCTCTCAGACACACACACTCTCTCTCAGACACACACACTCTCTCTCAGACAGACACTCTCTCTCAGACAGACTCTCTCAGACAGACACTCTCAGACACACTCTCTCTCTCTCAGACACTCTCTCTCACTCTCTCAGACACACACACTCTCTCTCAGATACACACTCTCTCTCAGACACACAAACTCTCTCAGACACACACACTCTCTCTCAGACAGACACTCTCTCTCAGACAGACACTCTCTCTCTCTCAGACTCTCTCTCTCTCTGACACTCTCTCTCTCTCAGACACACTCTCTCTCTCAGACACACTCTCTCTGACACACTCTCTCTTCCTGACACTCTCTCTCTCAGACACTCTCTCTCTCTCAGACACACTCTCTCTCTCTCTCTCAGACACACTCTCTCTCAGACACACTCTCTCTCAGACACACTCTCTCTCTCAGACACACTCTCTCTCTCTCAGACACACTCTCTCTCTCAGATACACTCTCTCTCTCACAGACACACTCTCTCTCTCAGACACACTCTCTCTCTCAGACACACACACACTCTCTCTCTCTCTCTCACACACACACACACACACACTCTCTCTCAGACACACACACTCTCTCAGACAGACACTCTCTCTCAGACAGACACTATCTCTCAGACAGACACTCTCAGACACACTCTCTCTCAGACACACACACTCTCACTCTCTCTCTCTCTCTCTCTCTCTCTCTCAGACACACACACTCTCTCTCTCAGATACACACTCTCTCTCAGACACACACACTCTCTCAGACACACACACTCTCTCTCAGACAGACACTCTCTCTCAGACAGACACTCTCTCTCTCTCAGACTCTCTCTCTCTCTGACACTCTCTCTCTCTCAGACAGACACTCTCTCTCTCTCAGACACACTCTCTCTCTCAGACACACTCTCTCTGACACACTCTCTCTCTCTGACACTCTCTCTCTCAGACACTCTCTCTCTCTCAGACACACTCTCTCTCTCTCTCTCTCTCTCAGACACACTCTCTCTCAGACACACTCTCTCTCAGACACACTCTCTCTCTCAGACACACTCTCTCTCAGACACACTCTCTCTCTCAGACACACTCTCTCTCAGATACACTCTCTCTCTCACAGACACACTCTCTCTCTCAGACACACTCTCTCTCTCAGACACACACACACTCTCTCTCTCTCTCTCTCTCTCTCACACACACACACACTCTCTCTCAGACACACACTCTCTCAGACAGACACTCTCTCTCAGACAGACACTCTCTCTCAGACAGACACTCTCAGACACACTCTCTCTCAGACACACACTCTCTCTCTCTCTCTCTCAGACACACACACTCTCTCTCTCAGATACACACTCTCTCTCAGACACACACACTCTCTCTCAGACACACACACTCTCTCTCAGACAGACACTCTCTCTCAGACAGACACTCTCTCTCAGACAGACACTCTCTCTCTCAGACTCTCTCTCTCTGACACTCTCTCTCTCTCAGACAGACACTCTCTCTCTCTCTCTCTCTCTCTCAGACACTCTCTCTCTCTCAGACACTCTCTCTCTCTCAGACACACTCTCTCTCTCAGACACACTCTCTCTGACACACACTCTCTCTCTCTCAGACACACACTCTCTCTCAGACACACACTCTCTCTCAGACAGACACTCTCTCTCTCAGACACTCTCTCTCTCAGACACACTCTCTCTCTCAGACAGACTCTCTCTCTCAGACAGACACTCTCTCTCTCAGACAGACACTCTCTCGCTCTCAGACAGACACTCTCTCTCTCTCAGACAGACACTCTCTCTCTCTCAGACAGACACACTCTCTCTCAGACAGACACTCTCTCTCTCTCAGACACTCTCTCTCAGACACTCGCTCTCAGACATCCTCTCTCTCTCAGACACTCTCTATCTCTCAGACACTCTCTATCTCTCAGACACTCTCTATCTCTCAGACACTCTCTCTCTCAGACACTCTCTCTCTCAGACACTCTCTCTCTCAGACACTCTCTCTCTCAGACACTCTCTCTCAGACAGACACTCTCTCTCTCTCTGACACTCTCTCAGACACCCTCTCTCAGACACCCTCTCTCTCTCTCAGACAGACACTCTCTCTCTCAGACAGACACTCTCTCTCTCAGACAGACACTCTATCTCTGACACACACACACACAAAGATACACACACACACAGATACACACACACACACAGATACACACAGACACGCACACACGCACACACGCACACACACACACACACACACACACACACACACACACACACACACACACACACACAGACACACACACACAGACACACACACAGACACACACAGACAGACACACACACAGACACACAGACACACACACACACACACACACAGACACACACACAGACATAGACACACAGACACAGACACACACACACACAGACAGACACAGACAACACAGACAGACACACACACAGACACACACAGACACGAGAGCAGCAGTGGAGAGCAGAGGCAGCGACGGATGTGAGTGTCTGGGGGGAGGGGGGAGGGAGGAAAGGCATGCAATCCGTGCAGGACAGGCAAATTTACAACTAACTCCCTCCCCCCGAACCCCCCTACCTTCTCCTATCACCCGGGGCAGAAGGGGACGGGACACCGCGTAGCCACCAGCAGGCAGAGGCGCGGGAAGGCAGACACACACACTCACCGTGTGCTCTGCACAAAGCGGAAGCCCCGCCCCCTGCTTCCTCTCTGCCTGCAGCCAATCCCCTGCGGCCCGGCCAGCATGAAGGAGGGAAAATCGGAGGGATGGTGGGGAGTGATAATCGCCGCGCCCCTCTAGGCAAATCACGGCGCACAAGGGCGCCGCGTCGCACAGATTGGGGACCAGTGGGCTGGGCCGCAAATATGTTCGTTGTGGGCCGCATGCGAGTTTGACATGCTTGCTGTAGGGTATCCTATAGAGGGACCATCTCAAAGGGGACCCCAAAGTCACGGAGCATCTCCCAAATGAGCTACGGGTAAAGGGCCCCGACGCACAACGCCTACAAGGGTGGCTCCAGCGAGTCAACCATTGGATCCCCGATGCCTGTGCTTTGTACCTCAGAGAGACTTTGTAGAGACATTTACACCCTCAATGGGAGAGGCTGAGCCTCAGGACTGTGTGTACTACTCCCCAAAGGGAGTCGCAGAAGAGCCATTCAGGAGGAGCCAGAGAGCTAGGCATCTTCCCAATCAGATGACCTATGACCAAACTGGGTCACCCCATTATGAGGCTCAGCAGTGAGATCGTAGCAAAGTGAAATCCGTGATTACGATGTTCACTGAAATGCATAACCTTATGTAGAGTCATTATAAGTATTAAGTTGTACTGTTGAAGACTGCATTTTTATTAAATAACTTCTGTTGATGGTTATATTATGTGTTGCATGTTCCCAAGCGGGACGTTGGGGTTTCACCAGGTGGAGAGTGTATCCTGGGTCCCACTGGTCCCCCGTAAGCCTCTTACCTCCCGGTGCGGGTGCGCTATGCAGCAGAGGCAGGGGGCAGGTCCCGACAGTGTCAGGGAAGTTGCGCGGCTGCCACAATGGCAATGGCTATCGCGTCGCCGGTGGCTCCCTTCGCAGGGCGCCGCCATTTTGTTAATATTCATGCATGCGCAGGATGCATTGTACATGCACAGTGAAGTGCTGGGAGTTGCAGCGGCCACTAACAATCTCGCACATGCCCAGTACAGCGCAAGCGGCGGCGATTAAAAGGACAGGCAAAGCAGGGTAACTGCAGGTCCCAGCAGCCCCAGGGACTGTTAGTCAGCTGAGCCAGCACAGCGAATAGGGTTGCAACTATTCCTCTGCTCAGCATTGATACATTTGGCGCATCTGGGACCACACAGTCAGGAGCTTGGACAAGGAAGGGGTAGGTTGCATGTGCAGGTGTCTATGAAACCTGTACTAGGCCAGATACCCCCTTTTAGGCTCCGACTCCCTCAGATTGTGGTTGATGCAGGGACAGGCCCATAGATATGGACACTGCCCCTATAGTACCAGAGTGAGGGACACAGTCAGGACGCGGCTGCATCCTGGCCTCAGGTGATCTGGGACCAGACACCTGCAACCAAGAGACATTGCATACGGTGGTACCATCCACGAGGGACCCACCCACCGTGGAGGCGGAGGCATCACGGTTCATCAACAGATCCATGGATCCCATCTGTATCAGCGGCGCACCTGGCAGGTACCCAACTCAACAGTGCACCAACTCAACATTTTAGTGATAAGCACAATACATAACAGAGTATACATGAAAGAAGAGTAATTCATTACAATATTTATTTATAGTGTGTACGAGCATGTGCTTTTTGGGGAATGTGTATATAACCCCTAAAGTTGGTAAAGAATTTTCATACTTTAGGCGTCTTTCTAGTTCTCTTCCAGCGAGACCAGAATTCTTCAGAGGAGTTATGCAAAAATAAGCTCAAAGTTCAATATACAGAACCAAAACATATTTTTTTTTGTGTTTTGTTATATTGTATCATCTGAGCTGTAATCATTAGGTATGTCATTAAAGTGTTTATCTTCCAAGGAACTTTCTCATAACACCCTCAAGGTGCATAATTCTCAGAGGTTTTTTTTAGAAAGCAAAACACCTTCCGCTCCTTTAAAAACCCTTCCAGGCAGCATCACTGTGTACATTGCACTGTACTGAAACTGTGCACACGTCTGTTCACACGCATGTGCAACACAGGAAGATTGATACAACAATGGTGCTATCTGGGAGTAATAAGAAACTCCTCCTGAGCTAAAGGAACATTTATACACCACATTCAGAACCCTGACATATATTTCCATCAGGCACAGGAGGCTGTGAGTTTCTTTCTTCTTTTTGTTTTTAACATATGCATAATACATACTTAACTCATGAATGTAGATATAATCTATTGTGCTCAAATCTCAGAAGCTGTTTTAAATGGGATTGTCTGTCTCTTTCTCAGCAAAACTCTGGAAATCAACTGTTCCTAACTGCTAACTGCCGTCTTAATATGTAAGTACTGGAACACTTTCTTGTCTCTTAATTGGGCTTTATTGCAGCTGTATTTCATGCTTGCTCCTAAATCAAGCATTTTTTAATATATACCAGGGGTTCTCAAGCCCCCACAACAGGTCAGGTTTTCAAGATATAATGGCTTCAGCACAGGTGGCTCAGTCACTGCTTCAGCATAGGTGGCTTGCGCCACCTGTGCTGAAGCTGGGATATCCTGATAACCTGACCTGTTGGAGGGGCTTGAGGACTGAAGTTGAGCGCCCCTGTTATATAATATTGATGGTTACATTCTGCATCTTTTCCTACATTACTACTTCCAACACAGTCAGATAGATAGTAATTAATGCTGATCTCCAGATGATGGTAATTACCTTCAAATAATTTTGTTCATGGAGGATCCGCCGCACACGCAGGAGGCTGAGATCAGCTAGTCATCATTACTAGTTTCTGGGGTTGTGCATTTGTTATCCCGTTTTGCCGCGATAAACTAGGATTGGTGAGAAGCTGAACTCGGCCTCCTGTCTGGATGCACCATGAATAGATGATTAAGACAGCAGGTGAGGGATGCCGGCATTTATTTCCCACTGTGCCAGCACCTTCCATGCTCTTCCATTGCTGCTCCACAATTAGTAAGTGCAGAGAGGCCTAACTTTGTAGATTTTCCCTGTTCCTTCAAATTCCAAGCAAGTAACCCGATGCTAGGAAGGTCTCCCCAGTGTGAATTAAATTACAGTAGGGGTGAGTACCTCTCAACATCATGGGCGACCTATGCCTCAATACAATATAGTGAGGAGTGGGGGGAATACAGAATTCATTGTGCATTGACTTTAGTTCAATGGAATGAAATTTAACACTTGTTACCCTCCTTCTCGGAATATAGAATAGGAATTGTAATGAAGGTGCAGTTTTCCTCCCAAATACGCTGAATGTGATATCCTGTAAACCAGTTTACCGATCTTAATGTTACTTTTATTCTAAGATATTTTTTCTCTTTTTTCGTTTACTTAAAAAGGCAACTCTAATTTTTTATTGTAACCCGTTTCCCCCTGCCGGGAAGCGCTGAGCTGTTTTTCTTGCACACGTAAAAGAGTCTTATCAGTGAAGATTACTTATCCTGAGCTTCTCAGATAAGATTATTTGAAGTGTCAAAAATTGTCATTATTGAAAAGGGGCTTATCAGCCAATTTAATTTAATGATGAGCTCAATTTTTTTTAGAAAACTATACTCCATATTTAATTTAAAAAAAAGGAAAAATATAACATTTCTTATTGCATTATATGTAGAAGAAAGATTTAAACAAAAATAAATATGTAGGGGAAACGGAACCTTTAAGTTATTGTTATTCTGCGAAGAAGGGACTGTGGATAGTTATCCCTAGTGCAAATAAGTACATATCCCAACCAGAGACGCCAATACCGAGTGTGACTGAATGGTCCAGCAAACCCATTATCCTGTTTGCAATTTTGCCAAGACTGGAGTCTTGCATGGAGAGCAGGGAACAACCATTTTGCATGACAAGATACCCTGCTCCCAGAATTAGGAATTGTACAGGGCTCAAATCAGGGCGGTTATATTTCTGTCCATTTTTACCCAACAGCTACTTATGAACTTGTTATGTTTCACCCTTTGAATGCCAAAGGTATGGTGTGGCAATCCCCTGTCAGCGAAATGGGCTAAACAACAATTTGTGTATCCATTTTGTTGTGTATGCCAGAAATCCACACATCCTTTTGTGTAGTTATATAACTGTGCAAATTACATTTTCATGCATAAAATGAGAATTTAGCTGTAAACTTTTTAATTTACATGAGACTATTATTATTATTATTATACTTCTAGCAAATAGAGACAGCAGAGATTAACCGTGCAGTCCCACCAAGGAGCAACAGGCATTCATAGACATGAAATAGTTAATGGTTTTCAGCGGAGGTTTGTCTGGTTCTGAAAATCTACGTCCCTCACACCCCTGCACTTGCTTATCTCTGTTCATAGTAAACATCAAAGTTACTGGTAAAGTTATTTTAAAATGTATAAATATACCATAACCTTGTTTCTTTGCATCTTTAATTAGGATCGCATGCTGAATGTGTGCTGTGAAGAAGTGTTTTCTGTTGTTTATTTTCTAAGCTGAACTTGATCATTTCAATAGAATTTCCCCCCGAACATAATGTAAGTAATTAAGTGCTAATGCATCTATGCCTTTCATGTGAGCCGGGTTGAAATGCTAATGTCTGAGCCTTGGTGACCCAGGGCTCGGGTTTGAGTGAAATGCCGGGAAAATGAGGGAGTTGTCTGAAAACATTAATCTTATTTGTTCCAACCCACAGGATCAAATGTCTGCAGATAATTGTGATTCTGCTGCTACTTTACTGTACCATAGGCACAAGTTCGGCCAGACCCAATGCTTGTTCACTGAAACTTGATGGACACAATCCAGGCTACTTCAGAGACGGAGACATCATTTTGGGTGGAGTGCTCCAGTTTTATCAATATAATCAATTGCAGGACATAAGAGTACCTCCTAACGACGTAGTATGTAACAGGTAAGAATGTCTTTATTACGTCTCTAAATGTAATAGGAGGGAAGAGTAATGGAAGTGCTCAAAATAAATTCCCTTTGGTTTATATTGCATAAATAGGGGAGCGTATTAATTGCCTGAAAATTGCAATAGGAACAAGTTTGGGTGTCTAAAGAACAAAGTCCACGTGCTGTGCTGGACCATCTGTATTGTTGGTGACACACACACATATACACACACACACACACACACACACACACACACACACACACACACACACACACACACACACACATACACACACACACACACACACCTCTCTCTGGAATATTACAGGGTGTCATGTGCTGGTTCACAGAAGTGCTGAGTCTCTGCCGTTGTTAATGGGGAAGACAGGACAGGCTTTTGGGGTGATATTTGGTTCTTTCTCACTGGGGCGGCGCCTCCATCTTTTGCAGGCTCCAGGAGTGCTGGAGGCAATCCCTGCAGGAGAACCCTCTGATACTCCCCCTGATTGATTGTAGTCTCAGGCAAGAGTATATTATAAAACAGAAACAGCTTTATTGCCCAACAGCACACAGAACACAGTCTTTAACTGATTCAACTGTCTTGTCCCTCCTCCGGATGGTCCCTGGAATCAACCCATAGGCAAGGGCCCAAGAGTCTATCCTAGCTCTTCCTCATCCCCTGGTAGGATGAGGGGTATTGTCCAACTCCCCAAGGGGAGGGGATGGAAGGTGGCTAGAGTCCTGCACACACGCTTCTTGGAACACTCTCAGGGGAGAGAACACAGACTAAATATGGAATTGGAGCCCCTTAAGTACCCCGGGGGTACTGAGGTCTGAGCCCAGGATTGGGCAGAACACAGGCCCTAGTCCCGCCCACCTGTCACTCAAGGGAGCTGCTTACTGCAGAGGAAAACCCGGATTGGGCCTAATACTGCCTGCACTGATACCACGGCTTATGTGTTAGACAGGGCAGATTAGTAGCAAAAAAGAATACCTGGCTACACACACCCCCAAATACATACACAATTCCCGTGCACCCCCACACCCTCACAGATATACTAAGATATACTTAGCAGCATGCCTCAGCTGCAATTTTTAAAAACAATGGGGTTATGAATTAAGCTGTGATAGTGCTGACCAGGTCACTATTGCATGTAAAATGCTCATTAATTTGAATGGGCGCTTCGGTGTGATAGTGCCCCGATCGGCATTATGACAGTGTAATGAATAACCCCTCAAACTGTTAAGGGGTAGTTATGGTAATAAACCCATTGTAGCATAAACTTTAAAAAATGCGTTACTCATTTAAAATAATTATCAACCCAGAAAAAACACTTTGTATATAGGCTAATACAGCGGTGCGCAAACTGGGGGGCGCCCCATGGCTAATAGACTAGTAGACCATGTGGCAACAAGGATAAAATGGTTTTGCTATGTACAATAGAGTGGCTCCGGGACCAGTGCGCGAGCTACATGTGTATATCCCTGCCATCTTCTATATATAAGATAGTATACAAATACGACTTGTGGTGCATTTGCATGCCTCCGACAGGTCTGCAACCTGGTCTTTCCCCATTATCGCTTAGCAAACAGTGCTTGCACTGCAGCCTGGGTAATGACATGCAAATGAGCACAGTGTGTCGCTCTTTACTTTTATCTGCTGGTCACATCTTTTCTGCACACCATTTGTCTGCCTGTGCTGGGCTGGTAGCATAAGGAGGATAGTTTTTTTGATTGATTTTGTTTCTTTTCAAAAGGGAGGTTCTACAGTTATTTATAACCAGTGGGAACATGTCTGAAGATGGGGGTTCCCCCCGAAACGTTGTCCCCTTGTATCTTTTTCTTTAATCACTTCTATTGTTTGAGATTTTTTTTTACATTTTCTGGATTACCTTAATTTTCTGAATCTGAGCCTTTTTTCTTATGTTACCACTGCACTTTTAGCAGCTTATGTGTTACTCCTTTTTAAGGAGTTATAAAGGGGTTGAGCTGTACTTTGAGAACAATTAAACAAACTGTACCGTTGCCAATTGTTCTATTTGGTCTTATGTTATGGTACTGCACCGTTATGAATCTAATAACATTTTTGATAATTGATAATCTAACAATTTGGTATGTGTCTGAGTTGATTAGGCAAACCCCTCCCTTAAGTGTTAGTCAAATGCATGTGAGTAGGGTACCTAATTCAGTGTAACTTGGCTGTGAGCCATATGGCTGTGTAACATCAAAAGAGTCACATCATAAGTGTCATATCTAAAGTGTCTGCAAGAGTTAATTTTGGAGGTGAAGATTGGATGAAGATCTGGACTCTGCATTACAACTTTGCCACTGTGAGACATTCTCTTTTAATATCTGTGATTATTTGTTCATTTTTATACTCCATTACCTGTAAAGTCTCTCCTCCTGCATCTTACTATGCCTTCCCTACTGCTTTTTCTGTTTACTGTTTCCTCACTCCTTTGTGAATGTCTCTGTTCTCTCAAACTTCCACACTCCCCACTGCACCATTATTTATATACCCCTCTCCCAACAACTTCTATATCCCTCAATAAAAAACACCCACACAAATCCTCTATTAACACCCTCTATCAACTCCTTCCCACTGCTGGGGATCTCCCCATAGCCTGAAGTCAGACATATACACCTGATCTCACTCATGCCTCCCTGACACCTCTTTCCCTGTAAATGGTGTTAACCTTTTCATTTAACACTGACCAACCTTAAATCTCACCCACAAATCAAGTATCCCAATAGCCTGCACTCATGGCTATTGTCCCACTCAGTCACTCCTACCACCCATTGTGAGCAAGCACTGCCATCTACAGCACTTACTCCCTCACCTACTGTCTCTGTAAGTTTCCCATTAAACCTCTTAGATTGTAAGCTATTCGAAGCAGGGATTTCCTTTCCTATTGTCTGATTTTGCTGCACTTATTGTATTATTATAATTCCCTGTATTCTTTGTGAAGCGCTGAGAACACTTTTGGCGCTATATATAAAAAAAGACACACAATACAATTTTCTATTCACACTACAAAACAGCTCAATACAACTCAAGGTGTTGGGCAAAATGTACAAAATGATCATTACCCACAATGTATGCCTTTCACTTGTCTTCATGTCATATTACCTTTTTTACTTTCCTAATAAGACACATTTTTCATGAAGTAATAGGACAATGATGATAATCGGAATAATCTAAGACTATGACTTTCAGACATCTGCTTGGAACCCCCATCATCGTGTGAATAGAATATCAGTTGATTATCCCCCAAATCTGGTGTGGTTCAGGGCCAATAGAAAAGGTTAACGAACCACTGATTCCGGCCAACCTGGGGATGTAGTATAACAATGCCTTTGCCAGTGTTCATTTTGAATACACATATTGGGACATAAATGACTAAATAGTGTAAAGTGCTATGGCACGTCTTGGTCCATTTAAGTGGCCATGAGATGCCTTGTGGCTTAGTCCTGCGTAGTAACTAGAGCGCATTGTGTGTTCAATTTCTGAATTGCCTATTTACAACCTGTGTGATCTTGGACAGATCTCCGTTATCTCCCTCTGCCCTTCCACGATTTATTTGAAAACAAGAGGTAGCTTGGAAAAATAACAACATATATATATATAAAATCTAATTTACAGACCTGAAACTCATTTTCTCCGCCACTTTCTGGCCTTTGACTTTGCCATTGAAGAGATAAATAAAAATCAGAAGATTTTACCCAACATTACCCTGGGGTATGAGATATATGACTCCTGCTCCTCTACTTCTACAGCAGTGAACGTAGCTCTAAGAATTCTATCCGGGGGACCAAAATACCATCTGAATTATGACTGTCACAAGAAGGGCACTGTTATGGCATTTATTGGACACCTGCTATCTCCACCAACTATATCAATCGCAAATCTTCTCAAAGTCTATGATTATCCACAGGTAAGAGTAAGAAAGAGACCAGTCCTGTGATAATCTGTCAGTGAGGGGGAGGTGGAGGCCACAGAGTAATTTGACGCAGCTCCAAGGTAGGGGGGACGGGGACGAGCACTGGGGCAGGCAAGACTGGGGGCCGCAGCAGCAAAAGTTTGCGCTCCTCTGCCCTAAATGGTTGACCTTTCCAGGACATACATTCTGGGAGAACAGGAACTGGCCAATCACCAGTCTAAGTGACTTGCAACATGAAATAAGTTACTTCATATTAGCTACCAGGACTCACTAGGATAAATTCTAGCATACCCCAATGGTGCTACATATTCAAGTGTCCATAGGCTGACAACCAGTGGTACAATGACAAGACAATGCTGTACATTATATGTGTATGTGGCTTGAGAAGCAGGACTGTATTCACGTTTTTGCCTTGAAGGAATGGAATGTAGAAGACGATTTGGAATATCCTAGAGAGGGCAGTTTGGAATGTCCTAGAGAGAATTTGGGAGACAGCAGTTTGGAATGTCCTAGAGAGAATTTGGGAGACAGCAGTTTGGAATGTCCTAGAGAGAATTTGGGAGACGGTGTCATGGGAGACCAGGCAATTACAACTTTATAACCAGGATCATTTCATTGAGCAAAACAAGTTAATGAATTAAATTGTGATTTATTCCCTTAAAATAGGCAAACACACAATATTACACAAAATACAGATAAAAGCACACTTACTTGGGACTAGGGGAACAGAACTATACTTTCCTAGGCGCAAAACTTCAACATCCAGAAGTTTACCCTCAATTGTCTTGAAACTGCAAAGATTCCAGGCAGATTTTGCTGAAGCAGAGCCTTGCCTCTTTCTTGCTGGAAACACTTTAGAATCTTGAGAGAACCTTAAAAACTTTTACAGACACTTAGAGATTTCTCAGAGTACTTAGCGAACTGTCAGAGGACTTAGAACTGAAAATCTGAGCTGAGTAAGGGTTTTTAAAACCTCTCAGGTTTCATTCCCAGAACACCTATCTTTCTATCAGGAGCATGAGAGATTTCCCTAGCAACCAATCTGAGACCCCACCTGTATCATAAGAGGGATTTTTTGACCATCTGACTGACCACAGGGGCAGATGACACACGGCTCCTCTGCCCACCCCCCCATTGCCCCCCCACCGTGAGGGGCTCCGACCAGGCTGGGAGACCAGATGGACATGCATATTGCATCCGTGTGATCTGAGAAGGTGGACTGGAAGCACACCCTCCTGTCTAAACAGCTTTCACACCTGGGACATCCTCTGGGCCTTTCATGTATGGACCTCAGTAGACAGGGTGGCACCAGCTTTGTAGCCATCTGATCTCTGGGGTCAGTGACTTGGAAATCCCTCAGCTCATATACAGTGCATAAAACATATATACCTTTATTAAATGTACACTTTAATAAAATATGCTTTTACACCTTACTTGGCTAAAATAACTAAGCCTTTTCTGGTGCGAGGGATAGAATGACCACCTTTTCTTTATACTCACTAGCCTTGTCCCTAACACTCTGTAAAAACCTGACCTGTTATTTTACCAAAACCTCTCAGCTTTGTAACTTAGCTGGCGTATCCCCTGAACCCCTGTACTGGATAGAGGGTGACCTGGGCATATAACTGGCACCCCACCTTTATACTAGGGACTCCTGGTATGTTGCAGGGATACATTAACCCCTTATGCCCCATTTACCTTTCTGGACTGTGCAGCAGCAGGAATCCTAGTGGTGAGTCACAAGAACGTTTTCAGGGTAGGAGTTTGTCCGGAGCATTGTGCTTCCATGTATCCGAGAATCTTACCTGATTTACGGATACATCTTTGGGGTATCCTGTAACTTGGGAACCCCGCTACATAGCCACAATCTGTAAAGACTTTCTCCATCAAACCCACCCTGAAACTCATATCCTAGCAATTCCTGCTTGCTGGCAGCCCTGGAAAGGTAAAAACACAAAAAATATCTATTGTTGCACAATTTACCTTTGAACATGATAACACATATGCAACAATTGGCCCCAAGAGCTGACACTCCAGGACCCCAAACATGGCTCAGGGGTAACCAGACGGCCTTGACCTTTATTAATGAGCCTAGTTACTCCCTCACCGTCACAGAGAGCAGTTTGTAATGTCCTAGAGAGAATTTGGGAGACAGCAGTTTGGAATATCCTAGAGAGAATTTGGGAGAGGGCAGTTTGGAATATCCTAGAGAGAATTTGGGAGTGGGCAGTTTGGAATATCCTAGAGAGAATTTGGGAGAGGGCAGTTTGGAATGTCCTAGAGAGAATTTGGGAGAGGGCAGTTTGGAATGTCTTAGAGTGAAACAGAGAGATGCAAGCTTTGTAATGCTAATAAAATGTGAATGTCTAAAGGCTGGGACCCGCTGCGCGGGTGGTCGCGTGAGCGTTCCCCACCAGCAGGGGAATCCTTCTGAGCCAGTCCAATCCCCCCTCGCTGCACGGCTCAGTACGCGCTGTGATGCGTCAGCCGCCAGGGGATGCAAGAAAATTGTGATCCCGAGCGGTGACGCGTCACGTGGTGCGCTGATGAGCCTATCAGCGGCGGGGGCGGGAGTGGGAGCTGTCAGACAGCTTCCTACACAAGGTAGGGGGTGGTGTGTGTGTGTGTATCAGCGTGTGTGAGGAGGGCATTTGTGGGGGAAGGGGGAGGGAGCTGGAGCTGCTTACCTTCCAGCAGCCCGCAGCAGCTCCCTCCTGCAGCCCGGGAAACCGAGCCCGTGGAGGGGGTGGGGGAGAGTAGCGGGGCCCTCCGCTCAAACCACGCCCCCCCTCCCACTCCCACCCCCCTCCCACTCCCGCCCCCTCCCGCTCCGGCTCCCTACAGACCGCATATCGCGGTCTGTGCCTGTCAGCGCGCCGCCTGTCTGCAGCGCGGGCGCGCTGACTGAGGGAGCGGGGCCTTAGCCTTAACAGTAAAGACATAGGTGTTGGTGAATCTATTTTGAACCCCACGGTCAGCAACTTTTGCTTTAACCATATGGAATTAACGTTAATCTCTTCAATATGCAGTGAAGCTGTCCTCCATATACAGGAAAATATATTAGTCCTATTTGTGAGGCTGAACTCTTCTTATGGGAGAAATGTAAATAATGGCTTTTTATTTCCTCGTATCAAAAAGTAGACTGAGACAATTTTATAAACACATTTCACCATTAATGTGGCTTCACAACTAGTGATTTTTAGGCATTAAAAATGGCCTCCAACAGAAAAGCCAATTAAATGTCTTATGAGGTCATGGTTACTGGTTGGCTCATAGAGAGATGACCAGTGGCCAACACAGAAGAGACACACAAACCCTCTTCTATGGGTTATATTAAATGGGGGATATTACCTATTTTTGTTCCTTTTTTAAATTGTTTATTATTTCTTTGAAACTTAAAATAAAAATGCATATTAAAGCATTTTGCATTCCCCTTTTTTTCTTATTGTAATGTGTAAAGCATCACGTGACAATGTATAATTCTAAATTCTTACCTAAACTGGCAATCGTTTGTGCTCCTTTTATAAATCTGTAAAAATCCTGATTGTGTGCCTTTCATAATGGCCGCCTTTCCGTTTCACTCAATCCTTCTGTCAGTGTAACTCAGCAGCTACAATGTATCCTAATATTACTAAGGTAACATTACCTATTGTTATAGTTTACAGCTGAAACTGCTGGGAACATTGACAAGAAATGATCACATACAGGAAAGTGTAGCAAAGATCTTACACTGCTTGGGAGGGGCGCTAAAACCTGCTATAGAAATCAACGGATGCTTTAAAACACATTAAAGATGGCATTAAGAGTTGAGATGAATTTAAAAAAATGAAATAATAATTTAAAAAAAAGAACAGTCACTATTATCTAATACTACAGAATTGATTTATTAAAAAAAAAAGAACATAGGATTTGACATGTTTTTGCTACTTTAAAGTCATAAAGAATAAATAATAATAAAAAAAAAATACAACTGGGTGTCGACCAGCTGATTTTTGGATAATATAATTTATGCAACTACAAAATGTAAACTGATGAATCAGACTGCTCACCTATGTAAAGGGTCTTGGAAAGGCAGGTGCAAAGGGTAAGACTTAACAACAAAACAAAAAACCAAAGAGATAGAGTCATAAGGCACCCCTAGATTATGCACTCATTGCCTAGTAAGTACGAGATGGCTAAAATTAGGGAGACAATATAGCATTTAGAGTGAATACTTTTGTATCAGGGTTCAGAGCACCATCATTTGGTTGACATATTCACTTTGCGTTGCAATTATGTTACACAGAGCTGTGAATGTATGATGCTTATGTATTTAACCCCTTCATTCATGCTATCCCTGGCATTAACTATTCACCACCATACGTTTCATTACAACAGCGCTCATAGAGTGATTTGTGTTGTTGCTACTATACAGGTCTTTTTCAAGGTGTTATTACCCTGTGCATGTCTGCAGCTTTAAAGGACCCTATACCTATTAAGGAACAACAATACTATACATACTTACCTAGGGTTCTTTGGACTCCACTACGAGGATTCTATATTGCGATTTTAAATATTTAAGTGTACTATTATCATAATGTATTAAAACTTTATTATTTTTGGTTTTAGCCCATCACCTCTGATTGCTATATACCTATCTAGCAGTTAATTAAGCCAGAGGCTAATTTTAGCCATCTCGTACTTACTAGGCAATAACTACAAAATGTAATAAGAGTAACATTACTATGAACTGCAACAAGGGGATTACATAAAAGTTTATTTTATTTTTATTGTGATTAGAGCACATTGCTGTTTTATGGTGCACTAACACAGGGGGGGCGCAATCTTTTTCCCCTGCGCCCCCTGCCGGCTGTCCTGCTCTCCGCACGCCCCCTCCCTCCTTACCGTGGTTCCCGGCGTCTGGGTGTCATGCAGTCACGTTGCCATGGCGATGCGTCTCCAGATGCCAGCTGAACCACAGTAAGTATGGTTTACAGAGGCCTTCGCCGCTTCCCTGGCACTTAATTTAAGTGCCTTCGGGATGCGCGCGGGGCCTCTGTAACCCCCGCGCCCCCTGCAGTTAATCTCGCGCCCCCTGCAGTTAATCTCGCGCCCCCCAGTTTGCGCACCACTGTGCTAACACTTAAAACCATCTAGTAAAACAGGACCTTAGTAATTATGTCATCTACATATATAATGTTTCTTTCTGTACTGATCAGGTCAGCTATGGAGCCATGGATACCGTGTTCGATGACCGGATTCAATTTCCATCCCTTTTCCGGACTGTCGCCAGTACACGTGTCCTAAATACAGCCATTGTTCAATTGTTGAAACACTTTGGCTGGACGTGGGTTGGGATCATAACTTCAGATGAGAAGCTAAGTACTAGCGAGGAGCTGAGACAAGAAATTGTTAGAAGTGGCAGCTGTATTGAGTTTGTATTCGTATCGCCACAGAAGATTACTGAACATACCTTTGAAAACTTAGACAGGCACTCGGCAGGTGTGATAATACTAGTCTTCACTTTGGAGCACTTATTACATTTCGTATCATTTCTAGGAAAAAGTAACATCATGTCCAGGAAGGTTTTCATTTTATCTTCAGACTTCCTTCCCCAAAAACAATCTAATGGTAAGGAAGACACACTCTGGGCACTGAATGGAAGTTTATTTTTCACACTAGGAAATGGGCACATTCCTGGCTTGAAGGAATTTCTCTACAAAGCCAGTCCTGCTATCTACCCAAATAATCGGTTGTTAAACGAATTATGGTTAGTGCTTTTCAAATGTTACCATGCAGGTTACACAGAGTCTAAACGTATCTGTAAGAAGAATTTTTCTATGGAATCACTTTCTCCTTTTGATTATGATGTAAATAACTTCAGATTGACATACAGTCTTTATACTGCAGTGTATTCTCTGGCACATGCCTTACATAACATGTATTCAGCCGCCATGAAAAAGCAGAAGCTTGAAACATTTAACCTTAACACCTTTTATCCATGGAAGGTAAGTAACTATTAACTTTAAAACAATGAACAATAATATCTCACTGGCTATATACATGTACTTATGAAGAATGTCAACAGAAGCAGCAGGTACTCCAATTGGCACATCATGTATTCTAGATATGACTAAAATCATCTCAAGCATGAAGAAGGTGTGAAACTTATTGAGTAGGGACCTTTGCACGTGACTGTGGTTTCTCATATTAACCTTTTACTGTTAAGGGTGCTTGACCCCAGTGTTATCAATGGACTTTTTTTTTTTTTTTTTTTAAATGGTTGAAATATATTTTGTAAACAATTATTTCTCTTTCAGTTTTGAGGTGTATTCTAGCAATCCAGGTAATATTTTATTGAGAACGGGTTGAGCTTTAAATTGGGGTTGAGTTGATCCCATGTGCATGTTTGGCTGTTGCCTGCAATCATTGCTAGTCCACACTAAATGCCTGCACACTGAGATTCCTTAGGCTACGGCCCCAGTGCCTCCGCTGCACGTGCACCCGCAAGGCTGGCGGCGCGTAGAGAGCCGATTCCCCAGTCTGCAGTGAGCTGTAGGGGGAATGACAGTAGAGGAGGGGCGTGGCGGGAGAGTGAAGGGGGCGCGGCCATGACGTCACCCGGCATGTTCGCCCTCATTGGCTGAACCGCCGGGGGGCGTGGCCTAGCACTCCGTCGCGAGTCCTGCTCTCAAGACCTGGCCTTAGAGCAGAGGGACACAAACTTTTCAAGCTGCCTCTGTCTTCCATTCCCCGGCTCTTGCGCCCCCCTCCCTCACCTTGTATCCGCGTCAAATGACGCTGCGGGGTCATGTGACATTACCAACAGTGTCATTTGACGCGTGTGACGTCACATGGCCCCACGGTGTCATTTGTCGTGGATACAAGGTAGGGGGGCGCGAGAGCGTTGCCATGGTGAAGAGTCACACAACCGGCTGAATCCCGGTAAGTGGGGTGTTGCAGGGGCCTCACGCGGTCCCCCCATCATTTAATTAAATGCCTGAGGGAAGAGCGCTGGGCCTCTGCAACTGCCCGCGCCCCCCCAGAAAAATCTCCCGCCCCCCAGTTTGCGCACCCCTGCCTTAGAGAAGGCACATTAATCATGGATGACTTCATTATTTGCAACTTGAATGCTCATGAGTTCTTAGAGTGAGATTAAGGGGGTCATGCACTAAGCAGCAAAAAAGTGCTTTCGGCAGGGGTTTGAACTCGCCATGTTTTTTGCGTGTTGCCCTCGCAGTATGCAGGAATGCCCGAATTCCTGTCGAGTCCCTGCGAGAACAACATTTCCAAACATGGTGAGTGCCGGTCGCGAGACAGTCTGTCTGGCGAGAAGGGCTCCCCTGCCGAGATCAGCCTGCAGCAGAGAGAGATCCGCCACTCTCTCTGCGCAAATATCGGCAAAAAAAATAAATATTTTTAATACATTTTTTATTTATAGTGTACATGTGCAGGGGGTCTCCGGAGCTGAACCGCTGTGGTTTTAGGTCCGGGGACCCCCTGCTTCCCGAGATACAAGCCCCGTTATGGGGTGCTGGTATCCCTCTGCTTTTAAATGTCCCGATCACATGACCACGGGATGTAAACAAAGCAGAGGGTTACGGCACCCCATAACGGGGCCTGTATCTTGGGAAGCAGGGGGTCCCGAGACCTCAAACCAATGCGGTTCAGCTCCGGAGACCCCATGCACATCTACATTAGAGTCAAAACACACACATCAATAAACAATAATTCATTACCATAGCGGATAGCCGAGATGGTAATTAATCTGCATTAATGTAATTTTTAATAGTAGTGTGCGGGAGCAGGCGGTCTGCTGAGCTGAACCGCATTGATTTCAGGCTCAGGAACCCCTGCTTCCCAAGTTACAGGCATCGGGTGCCAGTGTCGCCGACATTTTTATTGCGTCCACATCACGCGACGTGTGTCATGTAAACAATGGGATTCCGGCACCTATGCCCCATACCAGGGCCTGTAACTCGGGAAGCAAGGGGTCCCTGAGCCAGAAATCAATGCGGTTCAGCTCCCATACAATATTAATAAAAATAAATTAAAGTAGCTTCATTACCATAGCGGCTATCCGCTAAGGCAATGAAGGGGTTAAGTCACAATAGCATGTTTATTGGGGACAATTGCCCCCAATAAACATTGCAGTACACAACACACACACCCTGTGCCCCCAACAACCCCTATACCCCTTAACATACAGTACATATATTTATTTTTTGGATGCACAGGAATGATACTATAGGTCGGCGGTGGCTATCGGGTGGTCCCCGCGGGTGCCCGGAGGTCCCCGCTTACCTGCAGTACCAATTCTGTGCCCCAAAAAAATAAAAAAAATACATCAATACTTATAAATAAATACAACCCCCCCGCACCCTAACACATACACTACAGTAATGGGCAAATTACTATTATCCACATATGGATAATAATGCATTTGCCCATTTCAAATACATTTATCACAATAAATACATCTTGCACTCACCCTTGCCCGGCCGCCACACGATGAAGGCCGTCTTCATCACCCTCCATGTCCCCCTCTGATGCTGCGAAACATACCAAGAATAAAAAAGAGCCAAAATAATGTCCCCTAACCCCTTAATTACCTTAGTGGTTTGTAACCGCTATAGTAATTAAGGGGTTAATCCACCCTCCCCCACCACTCACTCGGGAGGCCCAACCATCCTCACCCACTACCCACCCTGGAGGCCTACCCACCCCACCTTGGGGACAATACCCCCTTCCCCCATCCTCACTACCCACAATAAAAACAATACAGAGAACAGTCCCACAATAAACATTACTATATTTAATAAACAATAGATAACACACCCACCCCCCATGCCCCCCATAAAAACATGATTTATTCTTTTACATACAGGGTTAATACACCAGACCTAAGGTAGTCCCCGGTGGTCCTGACAGGTGTCCGAGGGCCCTACTGTGCCAGTTCCCCAGGGTCTGGGGGTCTCCAGGTGGTTCCCGCCAGGCGCCGTGGGCCTCCAGGTGGTCCCCACGGGTAGGCCCGTGGGTGTTTGGGGGTCCCCGCGTCAGCCCCACAGGCGTCTGGGGCCCTCGGGTGGTCCCTGCGGGTCTGCGGGGCCCCCACAGCTGTGGGGCCCCTGGTTCTTTCCCGCAAGTGTCCACTTTGTGTGGGTCCGCAGGTGGTACCCGTGAACGTCCGTGGGTCACCTGGCGGTCTCCAGAGGTCCCCGCAGACCTAAGGAACCAACCCTGTATGTAAAAAAAATAAACATGTCATATACATTTAAATAAATCAATACCCCATTCCCCACCAAACACATACAATACAGTAATGGGCAAAATAACTCTTATCCTGATATGGATAATAGATTATTTACCCATTATTAAACCCAACATTAGCATGCATAAATAAAGTTAATAAATACAGTTCTACTTACCATAGCAAATATGATGGTCATCCTTCTCTTGAAACTGCAAGGTCCCTCTGTCCTCCGTTGTCAGAAAATACATAGCAAAAATATTCTAATATCTCCTAACCCAGCGTTTCCCAAATGGTGGGTCGCGACCCGGCACCGGGCCATGGAACCAAAATTGCCGTGTCGCAGCGAGGCTGGCCGCGCGGTGTCCCCCACCCCTCCCTCCTCCTCAAGTTAAAAAAATGGCGGCGATTCCCCCGCGGTCCCGCGCGCATGCGCAGGGCAAGCAGGAGCTCCCCCCCCCCCGCTCCCAACGTGGGACGGAGGAGGAAGTACCAGCTCTTCTGAACAATCGTACGATACCGGATCAATACAACCTTCCGCACATTGAAGAGATCCTGAATGTGCTGAATGGAAGTCACTGGTTTAGCGTGCTCGACCTCCGATCCGGGTACTATCAGGTGCCTATGAATGCGGAAGATCAGGAGAAAACAGCTTTCGTCTGCCCCTTGGGATTCTACCAATTTACACGTATGCCCCAAGGTATATGTGGGGCGCCTGCTACCTTCCAACGGCTGATGGAGAAGACTATCGGAGACATGAGCCCGCGGGAGTGTCTTGTATACCTGGATGACATCATTGTCTTCGGAAGAACTCTAGAGGAGCACGAAGAACGGTTGCTTAAAGTGATAGACCGTCTGGGGAACGAAGGGTTGAAATTGTCCCTTGACAAGTGCCGGTTTTGCCATACCTCAGTGACCTACGTGGGACACATCGTGTCCGCCCAAGGGATCGCCACTGACCCCGCCAAGGTAGAAGCAGTCGTGAACTGGCCTCGTCCCGAGAATGTCACGGAGCTGCGATCCTTCCTGGGATTCTGTGGGTACTACCGTCGTTTTGTGGAAGGGTACTCTAGTAGGGCGAAACCTCTGAACAATCTGTTGAAGATATACCCCGAGGAAACCGGAAGGAAGGTTGTATCTGCTCGCCAACTGTTTGGTGATAAATGGACGTCTGAGTGTGAACAGGCCTTCTCGAAATTGAAGAAATGTCTGACCGAAGCGCCGGTGCTTGCGTATGCTGATCCCGAACAGCCATATGTTCTGCATGTGGATGCCAGTCTCAATGGACTGGGCGCCGTCCTGCACCAGAAGCACCCCGAGGGCCTTCGGCCTGTCGCCTACATCAGTCGCAGTCTGACCCCCAGTGAACAGAGGTACCCCGTCCACAAGTTGGAGTTTCTGGCTCTCAAGTGGGCTATCACAGAGAAGCTCCACGATTACCTGTACGGTGTTACCTTCGAGGTAAGGACGGATAACAATCCCCTCACATACGTCAACACCTCGGCCAAATTGGACGCTGCCGGACACCGCTGGCTAGCTGCCCTAAGCAACTACAGTTTCTCCATGAAGTATAAGCCGGGACCTTTGAATATAGGGGCTGACGCTCTATCCAGATGACCCGGGCTAAGTGCTATTCCAGATGATGAGGAATGGGAGGAACTCCCAGGACCCGGAGTGCGAGCTATGTGTAGCATGGCCGCCATCGTCGACGACCAAGTGGCCTTTTCAGAATTAAGAGTGGCCGATTCATTGGGATGCCGGTCGCAGGCTGTCCCAGCCGCCTACTGTGACCCAAAAGGGATGCACATCACGCATGACAAGGTGTTACGGTGGAAAGATCTGGTAGACTATCAAATACGAGATCCTGTTGTCAGTATCATCCGACAAGCCGTTGCAAGGAAGAATCCAGCCCTTCTGAAGTGTGCTCCGAATTAATTAGTGGCTTTGCTCATGCGGGAATGGGACAAATTCGAAATAGACAATTGCTTACTCTATCGGGTGGTGCAGTACCACAACCACCCGGATAGGCGACAACTAGTCCTCCCTAAGAACTTACAATACCTAGTTTTGAGGTCCCTACATGATGATCATGGACATCTGGGGATAGAAAATACCTTTGGGTTGGTCAGAGATCGCTTTTTCTGGCCCAAGATGTGAGAGGCCGTTGAACGTCACTGTCGCCGCTGTACCAGGTGTATACAGCGCAAGACCCTGCCTACCCGAGCAGCCCCCATGGGCCATCTAAAAAGTTCTGGCCCCATGGACCTTGTGTGTATGGACTTTCTGTGCATTGAGCCTGATAGCCGGGGAATATGCAACATGTTGGTCATCACGGACCATTACACCCGGTATGCCCAGGCCTTCCCCACGAAAAATCAGAAAGCCATCACAGTTGCAAAAATATTATGGGAGAAGTACTTCGTGCACTATGGTCTCCCCAACCGCCTTCACTCCGACCAAGGGCGAGACTTTGAGAGCACTTTGATCAGAGAACTACTCAAAATGCTGAACATCACCAAGTCACGAACGACCCCGTATCACCCAAAAGGAGATGCACTGCCCGAGCTCTTTAATCGAACCTTACTGGACATGCTCGGAACACTACAGAGTGCCCAGAAAACTGAATGGAGTCGACACGTGGAGGCCCTGGTGCATGCGTACAATTGCACCAGGCACGAGTCAACGGGATTCTCCCCATACTTCCTCATGTTTGGGCGAGAGGCGAGACTGCCAGTGGACGTACGTCTTAGAGTCTCGACGGATGGGATACACAATGCTACCCATTTCAAATACGTGCAGAGACTTAAAGACAGTTTACAGCAGGCCTATCAACAAGCTGAGAAGGCTACAGCTAAGTTGAACGCTGGAAATAAAAGACGATACGACCATAAGGTCAAGTATCGGGAACTTCGTCCTGGAGATGCTGTGTTGCTTCGGAACTTGGGAGTCCCAGGAAAACACAAATTGGCCGACCGATGGAGAGACGGTGTATATGAGATAGAATCCCAGATGCCTGGCCTCCCGGTATATAGCATCAAAGACACCGATGGCCGGGTAAAGATATGGCACCGTAACCACCTTCTCCCCATTCCCCAAGTGGAAGATGAGGACGCCTAAATGCTGGCCACACCGCTCAACGGTGAGTCAGACTTATCAGAGAGGGGTCAAGAGACTGTAGATAACGAGACCCACTCTGAAACTCTTGAAGAACCTATGGAAGGACCCTCTCAAAGGGAGTACTCCACCGAAGGGGCACCTCCCGGAGGAGCCACGGGTAAAGGGCCTCGTAGGCCAACGCCTACAAAGGTGGCACCCACAGGCCAGCCTTTGGATCCACAGAGCCCGTGTTTTGTGCCTAACAGAGACTGTTCAGAGACATTTCTCCCCTCAAGGGAAGAGGCTGAGCCTCAGGACGGTGCTTGTTACTCCCCAGAGGGAGTTGATGAAGAACAGCTCCGCAGGAGCCAAAGAGTCAGGTACCCTCCAAATTGGGTAACCTATGATCAAATTGGGGTACCCCAGTATGAGGCTCAGCAGTGGGCTCGCAGCAGAGTGCAGTCCGTCATTGTGATGTTCAGTGAAATGTGCAATCTGATTTAGAGCTGATAAGTGTAAGATCACGTTTGATTGTTGCATCTTTATTATATAACGATGTGATGCCATTTTCATTATATAACTTCTGTACATAGTTATATTGAGTTGTGTCCCAAGCGAGGACGTTGTTTTTTTTTCCAGGGGGAGGATTTAGCCAGGTCCCCCTGCATGCCAGGGTCGCGATCGCGTCGTTAGGGTTCCCGGTGCTCCCGAAGAAGGGCGGCGAGGGCGCCGCCATCTTGTGATAGATTGCGCATGCGCAGTAAGTCCCGGCGGCCCGGCAGAGTTCGCGCATGCGCAGGATAAGCGCGCGAAGCCCTAGCCTACCAGGGAAGGTATTAGTCAGGGACTACAGATCCCATGAGCCTTAGGAGACCCCATGTGACGCCAGGGAGCCAATAGGACTGCAGGAGCTCCCTGCTTGCAGGGAATTGATACTTTTCGCGCGCTAAGCCACGCGAGAAGTGCAGGACTGGGAGAGCTAGGGGAAGGAGGTGAGTGCAGGGGTCAGTGACCCACTGCAATAGGCCAGAACACCCCTAGGCCCCAGATAGGTCCTGAACTCCCCCAGCTTGTGGTGCTTGGGGACTGGCCCTAAGTTAGGGACTATTAGTGTTAGTGATAGATAGGGACACAGCGGACGCTGCGCTCCCTGAACGGAGGCTTGGGCTCAGGCCTACACCCAGAGACAGAGACTATCTCCAGGGTGGGATCGCCCCTGGCGGACCCCGTGCGAGGAGATCTGGGATCAGAAAGAATCATCAAGCGACTGATCCTTTGCGAAGTTGTCTGCTGGCCCGAGTGCAGGAGCCTTCATAAGTGCACCAACCTATACCATTCTCACATTACCTATTCACATAGTGGCAGCGCTGACCACGGGACAAAAGGGGGTAGGCTGTGGACACGGTGTGGGGATACACGGTGGTGGGCGGGTATACTGCTAGTGGAGTAAGAGACACTGAGAGGACTGAGTTACCTGGGGGAGATAACCCCTAGAGGGGGAGTGTTATTAGTGTACGCTATAATAGTGTGTTATTGCCTGCATATATATGTTCTACGTTACAGTAAATCGGTTATATATATATATTCCTGAGTACGTGGTTACTGTATATGTGGGTCCTGTGTAGACAAACTTCTATATATATCCCTAGAACCCTACACAGGTGGAGGCGCTGAAATCAAGAACGACCCAGAGGATTCACCCCAGGCTCTCACTGGCGGAGGCTCAGACCTCCTGTGAGCCTGACAGGTATAACGCACCACACCTGGTAACATATAGGTCCCCCCTTACATTCATATATATACATATGCGATTGGGTGGGGTGGAACACCCGTTACATTTGGAATGTAATTTAATTGTTTTTTATGCTCATTTATTGCCCCTGTATGTATGTATGTATGTCTATATGGAGATACATACAGGGATAATAAATGGATATTTTGCAAATGTTTGGCTGGCTTGTTTTGATCTATTTAAAATGTATTTGGCTGCTTTGTTTTCAGCATCCTCTTGCCTCTCCTTTAGTTCATTTATCTGTGTTTGCATGTTTGAGATGTGTTGATCTGTCTTGTTTTATGCTTTTATGGTATCGTCTAATTTTCTTTCCAAGATGCCCAGTCTCCCTCCCAGAGATGCAACATCTCTTTTCATCTCTAGGAGAGCTTTTTGTAGTTTGGAACTATAAAGGAACTTCTGCACTCCAAATAAGCCATATATATCTCTTTTTGTAGAGTTTAGACCTCGGTCTGTTGGGTCTCCCGCCGATTCAGAGCTTGAACCTTCCCTCGTGTCTGAATCTGTTTATCTGCGATGTGTGGGAGCTTTCACGCCTCCTGACGTATTCTCCAAGATCGTTTGTTTTTTTCGGTTGTTGTAATTTTGGGGGCCATCTCCACTGGTTTATATGTTGATCTTCTTTTTTCCAGACGGAATTTTTGAGTTTACAGTTAATTTATTTTACTTTAAGTCCCTTAATGCAGAGGAGCCTGTGTGCTAGGCTTCCACTTAGGAATCATGCGCCCCTATAATATTTATTTTAATGGATCTAATTCGTTATATAATTTTTGGATGTGTTCCAGTTTCTACTTTTGAAAATCTGGTCACCCTAGTGATAATACAACAAATGACTTCCTTACACACACAGTGTAGAATACTTAGTGCAATGATTATGGGGGCGGGCACTCCTTGAGGTGATCAGAAATATAGGCCTGGTGGGTGTGCACTGTCTAGTTGATGGGGGCCTGATGAAAAGGCTCTCTTGCACAGGCAGTGCAGGACCCATTGGATCCAGGATGGGAACCTGGTGGGAAGACGGTGGCTCTCTGCATTGGCTCTGTCTTCTCCATGTTTAATGCATGACTGAGATGAAGTCTCCCTATCATTTTGTTAATTTGATACCCTGCAGCTGTGTGTAACCTCTGGGCTGTCATCCTATCCTATTTATACAGTGTGGGGAAAGATAAATAAATAAAAAATAACACTTTCCCCCCGCTATATCCACCACCTCCTCCTCCTGAGTCCTACATTTCAAAGGGTTCAGAATCAGGGGATGCCGAACCACCCATCCCTAATTTCAATAGCATGAAAATACCAATAAATGCACCTTCCTGTCAGCACACATACCAATAGTATGGCCCCTCCACGGCAAGATACTGTATACATCGCCGGTGCTACATAAAAAATGAATGTCTGAATACAATTCTTTTTATGTGTATGTCCTGGAGACTCTTAGGACTGACCACTCCAGTGGCCCCAACAAGTGATATTAAGATTTACATGACATTATTACGAGGCATAATTGTCCTTTTTTTTCTATGTAAGTAATCCATTTTGCTCAGTTAATCTCTGAACTGTCTCCCTATATTTGTATTATCTTTTCTGTTTATATTGTTTCTTGTCCTTCCCTGATTTGTATTTATAATGTGTTGCATCTCTTCATCCATTCAGCTGACAGATTATTTAAAAAATGTGCATTTTAAAACATCTTCTGGAGATGAGATTTTCTTTGATGAGAAGGGAGGCACACCAGGGCACCTAGATTTGTTAAATATTTTTACCTATCCTGGTGGAATATTAAAAATTGTCCACGTGGGACAGTATCTCTCCTCTGCTCCAAAGGGACAACAATTGATCATCAATGAAAGTAATATCAGTTGGGGACCAAACATCAGAGAGGTAAGAAGCAATGCTACTGTAAGTACTGAAAAGTGTAGCCTGAATAGTACCATGGAGATTCTTATAAAGAACATCACCAATAAATGTACATTGTTCTTGTGCACAATATCCTATGCATACCTAGGGTGACATTTACTAACCAGGGATCCAGACTGCATTGGTAAGGCACTCCAAGGCGCTCTGCAGGAAGCCATACCAGCATATATTTACTAAGCCTTCTTACATAATACATATCACATCTTCTGGAAATGTATTTGAATAAGGCATCTTCTTCACAACCTGCTTAAAATCGATGCTTTGGAAGAACTACTGAAGATGCCAGTTATATATTAAATTCTAATATATAGCTGGCATATTTGATTGAAAGTGTTCAATGAATTAACCCCTAGCAACAGAAGTAGTCATGCCATGACAGCCAAGGTGTTAATGAGATACATTGCCAATTGTGTATGACCAATCCATATAATACCTGGCATCTTCAGTAGGGAAGGCAGTGTAGCTCTTCCAAAGCGTCTGCAAGCAGGAGGTCTGAAGGGCACATTTTGGGGGTGGCAGTCTAGTTGCCACCACTTAGTCAATATCCTCTTACATTAAAATGAGCTGATTTTCATATAAGATACTGAATATAAGTCAAACTGGGGTGGGGTCCCCTCGCTCTGCCTATTACTTTCACAGTTTCAGAGTTTAAGGGGGGTGCTGCCTGGGATAATTGAATATACTGTAGCAAAAGGAGGAGAAAAAGATCCTAGTTTTTAGCGCTCGATCCCTTGATAGTGGTCCTTTATAAAGTGGACCTTCATAAAGGATCACTACCAAGGGATCAAGGGCTAAAAACTGGAATTTTGTTCTCTTTTTTTTTTTTTGTTCTTTATCCATTAAAAAAAAGTTTAAAAACTTGCAACAAAACGTCATTTCTTCAGGACCAGTCAGCTTTTTACAACGTCACCGTATTTTCAAGCCACAATTAATTTTTTTAGATGGAAGACATTAAGTAAAATGTATAGCAGAATTTGAGCCAATTAGATTTTTCCTGCATTTGTATTCTACAGTAAGTGCCACTTTTAATTATCTTTATTAGACTCCTCAGTCTGTGTGTATTGCGAATTGTTACCCTGGGTACAGAAAAGCACCTCAGAGGGGGAAACCTGCCTGTTGTTATGACTGCGTCCCCTGCTCAGAAGGGGAGATCTCTAACATGACTGGTATGTGAAAAAACATGTACATTATTACACTGTATGTTCATTAAAGGCATACAGGCCCATAATTACTACGTGTTGCTATTCAAAAAACAACTTGTGAGACGCGTAGACACCTTAGAGACAATAAGTACAACTGTAGATCAGCCTTTAAAAAGTGAGTTTCAAAGGTGGAATGTCACATGGGACCAAATTGAACTAATAGCAAAGACAAAGGTAATATGTTGGGCATTATTCAGTAAAGTAAAATAGCACTGAATTTGTGCTACTGCAAAAAAAAACCCCATTCAAGTCAATGGGACAGTGATTTCAACCGGGAATCCTCAAGCACCTCTCAGGGGTTCCGCGGCAACCAGAGGGGGAGAGCTGGCAAACTGTTCCAGGCCCGGCGGTGCGGCAGTCCACATAGCAGTGACCTGGTGGCTCCTGAGCTCAGCAGCAGCCACCCGGTCACTGCTATCCTTCCTCTCCCTGCTCCTGTTGGCACCGAAAGTCGCGTCAACTTCCGGCTGACAGGAGGGAGGGCAAGGATCAGGTAAGAGCATGCGCTCTCAGCGCCGGCAGCTCCCTTAAAGTGAGTGTGTGTGTCTGTAAGTGAGAGGGGGAGAGTAAGTGTGTGTATAGAAGGGGGGGCGAGAGATGGGTGGGGGGCGAGAGATGGGGGGCTACCCAGGCTGGGGTTGGGGTTCAACATCGAACAACATGGCAGACAGAATGAGATGAAGCTTTGATTTCATTGTGATGATGTCACTTTTTTTCTTTGGGGCAGCCAATAAACTGTGGGTATAATAATAATAATAATAATAATAATAATAGCAAGCTCTTGTATAGCGCTGCTAGTTTTACATAGGGCTTTACAGAGACATTTTGCAGGCACTGGTCCCTACCCCATGGAGCATACAATCTATGTTTTTGTGCTTGAGGCACAGGGAGATAAAGTGACTTGACCAAGGTCACAAGGAGCCAACCCCGGTTCCCCTGCTCAGTGTCAGTCAGTGTCTCACTAAGCCACTCCTTCTCCATATGAGATAAGCAGGGGAGAAAACATGAACCATAGACTAAATCTGATACAGTGGCAAACATTCAATGTAAAATTCTTTTTAAGTGAGACGGCTTTTACATTTCTTGCAGGAAAAAATAGATTTTTAGCTCCAATTTGCAGGATTGCAACTTTAACAAAGTGATGTTTGCTTTTCTTTATTTTACACTTCAATACGTGATTACGATAAATGTTGTGTTATCCGCTTTGTATATATTCTCTCTTTGATGTCTGTTTGACAACTGAAATTCACAATAATTCACATTTAATATTCCCTCAGACATGGAAAACTGCCTGCGGTGCCCGGAAGATGAGTGGCCAGATGAGTTGAGAGTCACTTGTGTCCAGAGAACTGTCCATTTCCTGTCCATTGAGGATTCACTGGGAGAGACTTTGGTGTCTTTAACGCTCATTTTTTGTGCTATTACTGCTGCAGTGCTGGGGATCTTTATTATACACAGGGATACGGCAATAGTCAGAGCCAATAACCGGGATCTCAGCTACACCCTCCTCACCTCCCTTATGCTGTCCTTCCTCTGCTCCTTATTATTCATTGGCCAGCCTGTCAAGTTGACTTGTTTGGTTCAACAAGCTGCCTTCAGTATCATTTTTACAGTGGCTGTTTCATCTGTTGTGGCAAAAACGATCACAGTTTTTGTGGCCTTTACATCTACAAAGCCTGGGAGCAAGTTCAGAAGATGGGCTGGAAGATCATCTAATTATATTGTTCTACTTTGCTCATTGGGGGAAGTTGGGATCTGCACAGTGTGGCTCATCCACTCTCCTCCATTCCCAGAGAGAGACACAAAGACTGAAGTTGGGAAGCTCATATTACAATGTAATGTAGGGTCTGCTCTTGCATATTACGTTGCACTTGGCTATATTGGTTTCCTGGCTTTTTTCAGCTTTGTTGTTGCTTATCTAGTAAGGAAGTTACCTGATCGCTTTAACGAAGCTCATTATATTACATTCAGCATGCTGGTGTTCTGCAGTGTGTGGGTTTCCTTCATCCCAGCTTATCTGAGCACCAAAGGAAAATACATGGTGGCTGTGGAGATATTTGCTATCCTGGCTTCCAGTGCAGGAGTACTTGGCTGTATATTTATGCCCAAGTGCTATATTATTATATTTAGACCTGACCTGAATGTTCATAAAAGTTTAAGACGTAGAATATTGTAATAACAATGAAATTATATATATATAATATATATAGTGAACATTTCTATGACTCTGGCCATAAGATGAACGATCCGAGGGTTGCCATACTCAAAGGTAATCTTAAAACCCCGAAAGAGAGACGGTTGCATGAATACAAATTTATGCAACTGTTCGGGGCACTTAGCAGTGGCCTAAACAGAGATTGAAATTTTATGAGTCATTACTGACACTAGCGAACTCTCTTCCCATGAGCGCTAAAGGCCATGTATGTACATACTGTGCTATATGTATGCACACACAGCTGTCTCTCACACATACTAATACTCCTTATTTCTCCATCCCTATAAACCAATAGGGACCACATAGTATCCACACACACTTTTAGTTGTGCTACAAACTCTCACATTTCCACACCCACCCACACCATTTATATCCCCTCTCACTCCACACACACCTTGTGTAGAGCACTGTTTATACTGTGGGCTCTCCATTCATTTTTATTCACACTGATACACATACACACTCTTTCTTCACTTGCTTTCAGTTACCCTTTGACACCTCCAGCCATAAATCTCATCCACACCGGGGGGAAGGACCAGCACAGATAACATTCCAAGAGACACTGTTTTTAAGTAATCCTTGCTTCATTCATTGTAACATCGCCGGAAGAAGAGATCAGTGTATCTCGAAAGCTCGCACAAATAAAAGCATTTCGTTAGCCACAGAACGGTATCATCTATTTATTTTTTGATTATTGAAGCTCGGCTAACACGGTACTGATACCTCTACATGTGTGTGTGTATATATATATATATATATATATTTGTTAAAATGTACTGCACTTTTTAAACACTGTACTTAATTCCATAGTGCATTAGTTATCTATTAAATATTTATAGCTCAGGGATTTATATCTAAGAGTTATGTTTTATTACAGGCATTATTATCCAGTTTGTGTATGAGTAAACCTTTTGAGATACCTTAATATTAGTCCCAATACCTTGAATGCCAGTGTCGTGAACTACCTTATTTATTAATTTGGGTAATTATTGTTTCCATTGTACATATTTTGTTCAGGGCTTCTGTACAAGTTCATAATAACTGTAATGATGGTATCAACTTTGACACCAATGAAAAACTCTTGAGCACTCTGGCTTCTCTTTAATATGGTGAGAATTGCGTATTTAAAGTACAGATGTACTGTACCATGACTGTTCCCAGTGCTACAAACCCCACATCACAGAATTCTCTCAGCTGGTGACTTCTTCCTTTTACATGAAAGAAGATAAGACCGTTTGCTGCAAGATCACAGCAGTGCATGGTTACAGCTATAGCGCAATCCTCGTACTGAGTTCCTGCAGTACAGTAGAGCCCTGTTTATGCAGACCAGTGCCGCCAACAGAAATCGTGGGGCCCAGGACAAACATTTTGAGCAGGCCCCCCCCCCCCCTCCTCCCTGTGTCGGCGGTATTCCCCGCCGCCCCTCCCCACCCCCCATTTCACACCTCACGAGCCCTCTCTCTCCCCCATCTTCCTATGTATTTCTCTCCCTTCCGTCTCACCCAGTCACTCTTCCGCCTAGCATGTATTTCTCTCTCCTGTGTCTCCCTCCCTCACCTCTTTTCCTCACTTACCCCCTCTCTCCCTCCGTCAAGTCAACTACCCCACGCTCACTCATTCCCTCCCCCCTCACACAATTCCCCCACAAGATATATACCAAAAAACTTCCCACCCCCAAATACATACAAATCCCCACACCCCCAAATTTATACAACCTCCCCCACCCCCCAAATGCATACAAAAAACCCACCTACCAAATACATATAGAAAAAAACAATACATATAATGCCCCATACATACACACACATACATACATATATATATATATGCACACACATACATACATATATACACACATACACACACACACATATACATATATACACACATATACACACACACACACACACACACACACACATACTAGCTGATATACCCGGCGTTGCCCGGGCGTGGAAGGGCAGGGGGCATGGAGTGGAAGGGGGGGGCAAAGGGCAGGGAGGGGGGGGCAAAGGGCAGGGGGGGCAAAGGGCAGGGAGGGGGGGGGCTCAATCCCCCCCCCACACACACACACACAATCCCCCCCCCCGCACACACACACACAATCCCCCCCCCGCACACACACACACAATCCCCCCCACACACACACACTCAATCTCCCCCACCCCCCACACACACACTCAATCCCCCCCACCCCACACACACACACTCAATCCCCCCACACACACACTCAATCACTCCCCCCCCCCCCCCACCACCACCACTAACACATACACACCCTTAATCAGTCCACAATTTCACCTGGGGGGCGACATGCTCCGATCCGCCAACCCCCCATGCTGCTGAAAACAGGAAGCAGACAGAAAGAGAAGGAGGGCGTGTCTGTGTGCAGAGAGAAGCCCCGCCCCCTCTGCAAGCCCCGCCCCCTCTGCAAGACACAGACATAGAAGCAGCAGCACGGATCTTCTGGCCCCGCCCCCTCTGCAAGACACAGACATAGAAGCAGCAGCACGGATCTTCTGGCCCCGCCCCCTCTGCAAGACACAGACATAGAAGCAGCAGCACGGATCTTCTGGCCCCGCCCAATCTGCAAGACACAGACATAGAAGCAGCAGCACGGATCTTCTGGCCCCGCCCCCTCTGCAAGACACAGACATAGAAGCAGCAGCACGGATCTTCTGGCCCCGCCCCCTCTGCAAGACACAGACATAGAAGCAGCAGCACGGATCTTCTGGCCCCGCCCAATCTGCAAGACACAGACATAGAAGCAGCAGCACGGATCTTCTGGCCCCGCCCAATCTGCAAGACACAGACATAGAAGCAGCAGCACGGATCTTCTGGCCCCGCCCAATCTGCAAGACACAGACAGAAGCAGCAGCACGGATCTTCTGGCCCCGCCCCCTCTGCAAGACACAGACATAGAAGCAGCAGCACGGATCTTCTGGCCCCGCCCCCTCTGCAAGACACAGACATAGAAGCAGCAGCACGGATCTTCTGGCCCCGCCCAATCTGCAAGACACAGACATAGAAGCAGCAGCACGGATCTTCTGGCCCCGCCCAATCTGCAAGACACAGACATAGAAGCAGCAGCACGGATCTTCTGGCCCCGCCCAATCTGCAAGACACAGACAGAAGCAGCAGCACGGATCTTCTGGCCCCGCCCCCTCTGCAAGACACAGACACATAGAAGCAGCAGCACGGATCTTCTGGCCCCGCCCAATCTGCAAGACACAGACAGAAGCAGCAGCACGGAGCTTCTGGCCCCGCCCCCTCTGCAAGACACAGACACATAGAAGCAGCAGCACGGAGTGCCCGTGCACAGCTCCGGCCGCCCCCAGGTTTCCCTGCAAACTGCTCGCGCCCACCCTACATAATCGTGCGCCCCCCCATGGGGGCGCGCCCCACAGTTTGCGCACCGCTGAAAAATGTATGTAACACCCCACCCCGTGTGTGTGTGTGTGTGTGTGTGTGTGTGTGTGTGTGTGTGTGTGTGTGTGTGTGTGTGTGTGTGTGTGTGTGTGTGTGTGTGTTTGGCCCATCACTCCACCTCAGGCCAATGAGAGGTGTGCGGGGGCGGGCGGCCCAAGGGACCAATGAGATTTCCCCTAGGGACACCGGACATCCAGACAGGCATACAGTGCTTTCACTAATATAGTATAAGATATATATATATATATATATATATAGTCAGATAAGGCAGCTGGCACTCCAATAGGTGCTGTTAAGCCACAGGTGCACGTCCCATATAGAGAATGTAGTTATACGTTACCGTTCCAAGGATTGGTAAACAAGAGACAGCACTCAATGTTGAAGATCAAAGTGTATTAGTGAAAGCAAAAATACATCCAGAAACCCAACGTTTCGGTCCTACAGGAAGGTCCCATTCTGTAGGACCGAAACGTTGGGTTTCTGGATGTATTTTTGCTTTCACTAATACACTTTGATCTTCAACATTGAGTGCTGTCTCTTGTTTACCAATCCTTGGAACGGTAACGTATAACTATATATATATATATATATATATATATATATATTTATATATATATACAGTGCTTGACAAATCACCCAAAAATCTACTCGCCGAACAAAAAAATCTACTCGCCACCTAGTATCACCCCAACCCCGCCCCTAGTCCCGCCCCTACCCCGCCCCTAGTCCCGCCCCTACCCCGCCCCTAGTCCCGCCCCTACCCCGCCCCTAGTCCCGCCCCTAGTCCCGCATTTAAAAAAAACCCTAAATGAAATAAATTGAATAAATTTCTAGTAAGAACATTCGTTTTTGACATAAGTTTATTTATTGTATTACATTATACTACAATTAGTCCTTGTTACGTGTGTGTGTCAATGTCGAATCTAGAAAAAAAAGCCAGGTGTGAATGACTAGTTTCCTGCACCCCTTAACTAGTGCCTGGACGTCCCCGCTTCACAATATTTAAAGCAGCAATCCCACCTGGGATCTTACCTGATCCGCAGTCCCTCAATGTCCAGGTACCCTCATTCCTGAAATGTTATACATTGGAGGGAATGTGTTCCCTACCTGTCTTCTGGGTTAGGGGGGGTTCCGATGTCTTCCGTGTGAAGCTTGAGTCAGATCTGGAAGAAAGCAGTATAGGTTATTTCGGTGTAGGTATAGGGCAGTTAAGATATACAGGGTAAATAAAATATCCAGATTGTGAGACAGAGAGAGGGTGAGAGAGATGGTGAGACGGAGAGAGGGTGAGAGAGAGGGTGAGAGAAAGAAGGTGAGAGAGACGGAGAGAGAGAAGGTGAGAGACGGAGAGAGAAGGTGAGAGAGACGGAGAGAGGGTGAGAGAGACGGAGAGAGGGTGAGAGAGACGGAGAGAGGGTGAGAGAGACGGAGAGAGGGTGAGAGAGACGGAGAGAGGGTGAGAAAGAGACGGAGAGAGGGTGAGAGAGAGACGTAGAGAGGGTGTGAGAGAGACGGAGAGAGGGTGAGAGAGAGGGGGACGGGGTGAGAGAGGGGCTGAGAGAGGGGGTGATAGAGGGGTTGAGAGAGACGGAGAGAGGGTGAGAGAGACGGAGAGAGGGTGAGAGAGACACGGAGAGAGGGTGAGAGAGAGGGTGAGAGAGACGGACAGGTGAGAGACAGAGAGAGGGTGACTGTGGGGGTTGGGGTGACTGGGTGGGGTGATTGGGGTGTGGGGTGATTGGGGGGTAGGGTGATTGGGGGGCTGGGGTGACTGACTGGGTGTTTGGGTGGGGTGACGGGGTGGGGTTATTGGGGGGTTGGGGTGACGGGGTGTCTGACTGGGTGGGGATTACTGACTGACTGGGTGGGGTGACTGGGCGACTGGGCACAGGGCAGGGGGGTGGGATGACTGACTATGACTGACTGGGTGGGGGGGGATGACTGACTGGGTGGGGGGATGAATCACTGGGTGTGGAGGGTGACTGACTGGGTGGGGGGATGACTGACTGGGTGGGGGCATGACTGACTGGGTGGGGGGATGACTGACTGGGTGGGGGGATGACTGATTGGGTAGGGTGGGGGGGTACTTCTGGTGTCCTACATGTTCTCTCTCTCTCACACACACACACACACACACACTCTCATACCCATACAGTAAACACAATCTCTCATACACACACACACACACACACACACACACACACACACACACACACACACACACACACACACACACACACACACACACACACACACACACACACACACATACACACAAACAAACTCTCCTACCCATACACACACACACACACACACACACTCTCCTACCCATACACACACACACACACACACACACACACACACACACACACACACACACACACACACACACACACACACACACACACACACACACACACACACACACACACACTCTCCTACCCATACACACAAACACACACACACACACACACACACACACACACACACACACACACACACACACACACACACACACACACACACACACACACTCTCCTACCCATACACACACACACATACACACACACACACACTCTCCTACCCATACACACACACATACACACACACACACTCTCCTACCCATACACACACACATACACACACACACTCTCCTACCCATACACACACACATACACACACACACACACACTCTCCTACCCATACACACACACACACACACACACACACACACACACACACACACACACACACACACACACACACACACACACACACACACACACACACACTCTCCTACCCATACACACACACATACACACACACACACACTCTCCTACACACACACACACACACACACACACACACACACACACACACACACACACACACACACACACACACACACACACACACACACACACACACACACACACACACACACACACTCTCCTACCCATACACACACACACATACACACACACACACACACACACTCTCCTACCCATACACACACACATACACACACACACACTCTCCTACCCATACACACACATACACACACACACTCTCCTACCCATACACACACACATACACACACACTCTCCTACCCATACACACACACACACACACACACACACACACACACACACACACACACACACACACACACACACACACACACACACACACACACACACACACACACACACACACACTCTCCTACCCATACACACACACATACACACACACACACACATGGGATGGGACGGGGAAACACCCTGCTACTACCTGCCGCCCCGCGCGGGCAGCGGGAGCGAGGGGAGGAGGGGGTGTAAGAGAAACACCCGAGCCGCGCGGGCAGCAGGAGGGGGGTGAAGCACCCGAGCCGCGCGGGCAGCAGGAGGGGGGTGAAACACCCGTGCCGCGCGGGCAGCGGGAGGGGGGTGAAACACCCGAGCCTCGCGGGCAGCGGGAGGGGGGTGAAACACCCGAGCCGCGCGGGCAGAGGGAGGGGGGTGAAGCACCCGAGCCGCGCGGGCAGAAGGAGGGGGGTGAAACACCCGAGCCGCGCGGGCAGAGGGAGGGAGGGGGGTGAAACACCCGAGCCGCGCGGGCAGAAGGAGGGAGGGGGGTGAAACACCCGAGCCGCGCAGGCAGAGGGAGGGAGGGGGGTGAAACACCCGAGCCGCGCGGGCAGAGGGAGGGAGGGGGGAAGAGAAAGACATGAGCCGCGTGGGCAGCGGGAGCGCCGAAGGGAGGGGACCGGATGTATCAGTATAAATATTTATCAAAGGCATTAAATTCCCCACACCTCAAGCATGTGTCCACAATCCTCTCCATGACCGGATCAGTGCAGGTCTTGTAAGTAGGAGGTGACACAATTATACAGGAGGATATATAGGAAGAGGAGGAGCAGCAGACGCGCGCACGCACCCCCAACCCCCCCCCCTCCCCATTACTTACCCGTGCAGAGAAGGAAGGGCGGTTTGAAGTCCTGGCAACTCCAAGCCGCGTCACAGCCAGAGGGATTTTTTTTTTTTTCGAGCAGGGGATTTTTTTTTTGCAGAGCAGGAGAAAAGCTACTGGCCACGAGCCAATATCCGATCGCAGCTGGCGAGTTGGCGACCGGGTTTGTCGAGCACTATATATATATATATATATATATATATATATATACATACACACACACACACACACACACACACACACACACACACACACACACACACACACACACACACACACACACACACACACACACACACACACACACACACACATATATATATATTGTGACAGAAACCAGGGGATGGTAATAAATTCCGTATATAGGGCTCCCAGGATACTAGACAGTTTCTATCCTGTTTGGCCTGGGAGTGCAGCCTTATAATACATACACTCCATCCCACAGTTTGGCAAGCGCTGGAACTGAGGGATGAGAGATCCAGACCAGAGTTTGTCTGCTGCCTGATTTCTGTCACCTGTCATGCTAATTAGGAATCAGGTATGAAAGACTGATTTCCTGTTTGCTCTGGTCTCCCCACAAGAGCCAGGAGGCTGGAAGGCTGCTGAACTACAGAGGGGAGAAGCCTCTTCCCCAAACAGGTTCAATCTTTCTGTTCATTTGTGTAAGACTGCAAAAGTACCGTGTTTTGATGTTGGAAGTGGAAAAGCCACTTCCAACCCTGAGTCAGGGATATCTAAGTTAAGTTATCGCTCAGGTGAGCACGTTTTTGTTTTGATCTGTTTTCTGTTGTATGCACTGTGGCAGTCTCAGTGCCTGGGACTGAATAAACCAGGCATAGCCTGTTTAAAGGAACAGTACGTGACGCCTCATCATTTAACCTACCCTAAAAGACCGTGTTCTAAACAGTCCCGGACAAACGACGGAGCCCCGGAGTAAGCCGTTTGTCACATATGGTGGAGAATGCGGGCAGAGCACTAGGGGGTCTGCGGGTTGAAGAACTTTGAAAGAAAAAAAAAAAAAAAAAAAGTTTTTTTCATCCTCTGCAAACAAGATGGAAGACGTGGTGGGTACGCTGGTACGCAATGTCGCTGCCCAGAAAGACGCGAATGAAACCCAGCAACAGCTGTTAATAGCCCAGCAAGAAACTAATGCAAACCAGCAGCAGACGAATGCAGCCCAGCAACAGCTGCTAATAGCCCAGCAAGAGATTAATGCCAACCAGCAACAGGCGAATGCCAACCAGCAACAGGCGAATGCAAACCAGCAACAGACGAATGAAGCCCTGCAAAACGCGAATGCAAACCAGCAAGAGACAAACCGCTTGCTGAGAGAGGAGCAACAGCGGTTCGCTCAGGGCTTACAGCAGGAACTCGAGATCCTGAGGGGGACTATCAGTAACCTTCCACTGGCAGCGGCAGCCCCAGTTCCGAAAATGACCAGGGCAAGCCACTACCTTCAGAAGATGGGACCCTCGGATGATGTGGAAGCCTATCTTCTCACGTTTGAACGCACGGCACAGAGAGAGGGATGGCCAGAAGCTGAGTGGGCTGGTCTAATCGCACCCTTCCTAAGCGGCGAACCCCAGAAGGCTTACTTTGATCTAGAGCCAGCCGAAGCTAACGTCTATGCAAAATTGAAGTTCGAGATCCTCGCCCGCCTCGGCGTAACCACGGCTGTTCGCGCCCAAAGGTTTCACGCATGGTCCTTCACGATGGATAAAGCCACCCGAAGCCAGATGTATGACCTCATCCACCTCGCCCGGAAGTGGCTACAACCCGAGATCAACTCAGCCAGCCACATCGTGGAACGGTTGGTCATGGACCAGTTCTTGAGGAAACTTCCCTCTGCCTTACGCCGTTGGGTCAGTCGGAGTGACCCCCACAATGCGGATGAGCTTGTGGCCCTCGTAGAAAGGTACAATGCAGCAGAAGAGCACCCGCAACCCACAGTCGTGGAGCAACCCCACTACCCGAGGTTCCAGGACTCTTCCAGAGACGGTAAAAGGGTACCGGGGTTAAGGGGCGCTGAAGAGCGGCGACCACCTTCACGCAGCACCAGCAACAGTGGTTCGCACACTAAGGGCAATAGCCAACATGGGGAGCCGGGAAAAGGCTCTAAGTGGGACACAGACTATGTACCTAAATGTGTAAATTGTCATGAGAGGGGCCACACAGCAAAAATCTGCCCACTAAATGATGAGCCCATGCAATGCAACAGCGTGGAACCTTATTCGCTGTTGTCCCAATGTATGGGCCCTAGCCCAGAGGACCCCTTGAATAACCATCTGTGGGCATTTGTAAAGGTTAATGGTAAGAGGGTTCGGGCACTTCTTGACTCTGGGAGCATGGTCACACTAGTGTCCGAATACCTCTTGCCCATTAAGAAGAAACAGGGAAACAGTTCACAAAGAGTGGCAATTCAAAGAGTGGCAATTTGTTGTATACATGGGGATAATCATGAATATTCCACTGTTGATGTTTTTTTTGAAACAGAGTTTGGTTCTTTAGATTTCAAGGTGGGTATTGTACCCAAACTGGCACATGATGTGTTAATAGGGACCGACTTTCCCCATTTTCTAAAAATGTGGTCCCCCGCTCAGAATAGCGCCCAGAGTTCAATAGCGGACCATAACGAAGTATTAGAAGAAACAAATCCTTTCCCTTTTTCAGAAATGGAGGTTGACGAGGGCCCAAATAAGAAGGGGGAAAAGGAGGAGTGCTGTAAAATTCCCTTCCCCATCACTACTTTGGTAGGGAATACCCCAAATCAAGATGTTGAGCAGACACTTACCACCCAAGAACCGGATAAGACCCTCGCTGACCTAGAGGTCAGTCCTGGGAGTTTTAAGAAGGCCCAGTGGGAGGACCCCACATTAGCGGTAGCAAGGGGAAATATACGGGACCAGAATAGTACTCCTGGCCAACCAGATAGGTCACTTGCTTACCCCTACTTCGAGGTAGAGAACGACCTAGTTTATCGGGTTGACAAAAGGAAATCAGTTACAACTAAACAGTTGTTGGTACCACGGACATTCCGTAACGTAGTATTACACCTCGCACATAGTCATCCATTGGGGGGACACCTGGGGGTGGAAAAGACAAAAGAAAAGGTTCTCCGAAGCTTCTATTGGCCTGGGGTTCTGGCAGAAATTACGAATTATTGTTCCTCATGCCCAGAATGTCAGATCACCGCCCCGTTCAAGGCGTACCGCAGCCCATTGGTACCCCTTCCCATAATAGAGGTACCATTTGACCGGATTGCTATGGATCTAGTAGGACCCCTAATAAAGTCTGCTAGGGGACATCAGCATATATTGGTAATATTAGATTATGCCACCCGATATCCGGAGGCAGTTCCCCTACGTAGCACCTCAGCTAAAAACATAGCAAAAGAGTTAGTAGTTCTGTTTTCCCGGGTCGGGATTCCTAAAGAGATTCTATCTGACCAGGGAACACCATTTATGTCCCAAGTAACAAAAGAGCTATGTAAACTCCTAAAAATCAAGCATCTCAGAACCTCAGTCTATCATCCACAAACAGATGGTTTAGTGGAAAGGTTCAATAAAACCTTAAAGAGCATGTTACGCCGGGCGGTTGATAAAGATGGGAAAAACTGGGATTGTTTGTTACCGTACCTGTTATTTGCCATTAGGGAAGTTCCCCAATCATCCACAGGCTTCTCCCCGTTTGAACTATTGTATGGCCGACACCCAAGGGGCTTACTGGATATAGCCAAAGAGACTTGGGAACACGAGGTTACCCCTTACAGAAGTGTAATAGAGCATGTTGCCCAGATGCAGGACCGCATTGCTGCAGTCCTACCCATAGTGAGGGAACACATGGAGAAAGCTCAAGAAGCACAGAGGAATACGTATAATAAGGGTGCTAGGGTCAGAATTTTTTTTCCAGGTGATAGGGTACTAGTTCTGGTTCCCACCGTGGAGAGTAAATTCCTTGCTAAATGGCATGGGCCATATGAGGTCTTGGAAAGAGTGGGAGAAGTAAATTATAAGGTAAGACAGCCAGGTAGGAGGAAACCTGAGCAAATTTACCATATAAACCTACTCAAGCCCTGGAAAGATAGAGAAGTCTTGTTAACCCTAGTACCCCCAGGTCCATCAGAGAATCAAGAAACTGACCCAGAGGTTAGCATAGCTGAAACCCTGTCTGTTCATCAGAAACGAGAGGTTCAGAATTTAGTGAGAAGAAACAAAGAAATCTTCTCTATACGGCCAGGTAGAACTAGCGTAATTGAACATGACCTAGTCTCTGAACCGGGGGTCCGAGTTAACCTTAAACCGTACCGAATCCCAGAGGCCAAAAGAAAGGCTATAAGTTTAGAGGTTAAAAAAATGCTAAAACTAGGTGTAATTGAGGAATCCCAAAGTGGGTGGAACAGCCCTATAGTCTTAGTCCCAAAGCCAGATGGTACAACAAGGTTTTGTAATGACTACCGGAAACTAAACGCGGTGTCAAAATTTGATACTTATCCTATGCCCAGGGTAGATGAACTTGTAGAGAGACTGGGCAAAGCCCGATATCTCACAACCCTAGACCTAACAAAAGGTTATTGGCAGGTTCCCCTCACAGAAAGGGCAAAAGAAAAGACAGCCTTCTCAACCCCAGACGGCCTCTTTCAGTATAAGGTGTTGCCTTTTGGCTTACATGGAGCTCCCGCCACATTCCAAAGAATGATGGATAAAATTTTAAAACCACATGCTCGGTATGCTGCCGCCTACCTGGATGATGTGGTAATCCATAGTGAAGATTGGCAATCCCACCTTCCAAAGGTCCAAGCTGTGCTTGACGCAGTCCGGTCTGCTGGACTAACTGCTAACCCCGCTAAATGCACTATTGGTCTGGAGGAGGCCAAGTATCTGGGATATTCTATTGGCAGAGGTTTACTCAAACCCCAAACACTCAAAGTGGAGGCGATACAAAATTGGCCAAGGCCAGTTACAAAAAAACAAGTAAGGACCTTTTTGGGGTTAATTGGGTACTATAGAAGGTTTATTCCCAATTTTGCAACTAAGGCAACCCCACTAACTGACCTCACAAAAGCAAGAGGACCGCTAATGGTAAAGTGGTCCCCCGAAACCGAACAGGCCTTTAGAAGCCTGAAAGAAGCTCTCTGTGCCCAACCAGTGTTGGTCACACCTGACTTCTCCAAAGAGTTCGTAGTCCAAACCGACGCATCTGAGGTAGGGCTGGGGGCGGTACTCTCCCAGGAGTCTCAAGGTGAGGAGCACCCCATCCTTTATTTAAGTAGGAAACTAAATCCCCAGGAGAAAAATTACTCCATAGTAGAGAAAGAGTGTCTCGCAATAAAGTGGGCTGTAGAGACGCTCAAATACTACCTGTTGGGGAGAAAATTCCGGTTGGTCACAGATCATGCACCCCTTACCTGGATGTGTCAAAACAGGGAAAAGAATGCTAGAGTGACCAGGTGGTTCCTAAGCCTACAACCCTTTAAATTTTCTGTGGAACACAGGTCAGGGCACAAACATGGCAATGCTGACGGGTTGTCAAGGATGCACTCCCTAATATCCATGGTCGCTCATCCCTCGAGGTCTGAGCTGGGGGGGGAGGATATGTGACAGAAACCAGGGGATGGTAATAAATTCCGTATATAGGGCTCCCAGGATACTAGACAGTTTCTATCCTGTTTGGCCTGGGAGTGCAGCCTTATAATACATACACTCCATCCCACAGTTTGGCAAGCGCTGGAACTGAGGGATGAGAGATCCAGACCAGAGTTTGTCTGCTGCCTGATTTCTGTCACCTGTCATGCTAATTAGGAATCAGGTATGAAAGACTGATTTCCTGTTTGCTCTGGTCTCCCCACAAGAGCCAGGAGGCTGGAAGGCTGCTGAACTACAGAGGGGAGAAGCCTCTTCCCCAAACAGGTTCAATCTTTCTGTTCATTTGTGTAAGACTGCAAAAGTACCGTGTTTTGATGTTGGAAGTGGAAAAGCCACTTCCAACCCTGAGTCAGGGATATCTAAGTTAAGTTATCGCTCAGGTGAGAAGGTTTTTGTTTTGATCTGTTTTCTGTTGTATGCACTGTGGCAGTCTCAGTGCCTGGGACTGAATAAACCAGGCATAGCCTGTTTAAAGGAACAGTACGTGACGCCTCATCATTTAACCTACCCTAAAAGACCGTGTTCTAAACAGTCCCGGACAAACGACGGAGCCCCGGAGTAAGCCGTTTGTCACAATATATATATATATATATATATATATATATAAACTGTAAATATTACTGTATGTTCATACAGTAATATTTACAGTTGCTTTATGCTTTACTGTGGAGAGTTTTTGTCACTTTTTTTACGCACCATAACTTAAATAATTGTGGTATATATATATATATACACACACACACACACACACACACACACACACACACACACACACACACACACACACACACACACACACACACACACACACACACACACACACACACACACACACATCTCCCCCTCCTCAACTCTTGTAGGGCCCCTCTCCCCCTCACCTCACCTCACCTCCTGTTCCAATACAGACAACCTCTTCCCGTCGATCTCTGTACTCTGACTGTAACTATGGCGACGGAGCTGCCTTGTGGCTCCACCACCCACACACTGCTGCCGGTAGAGTCCCGCGCAGGGCACGTGGGAAGGAGGTGCGCACTGCTCTTAGGGGTCAAAGTACTACAAGCGCGCGGAAACCTTGCCGGGCGGCCATTTAAAAAAATAATTAATTACCTGGCGCTCGGCCGGGCCCCCTGAGCCACGGGGCCCGGGACGCCAGTGCCCTTTGTCCCCCGCTGTTGGCGGCCCTGATGCAGACCACTTAGATAAAAGGTAGGACCTGCTATCTTTTTATTTAAGAAGTTATCCAACTGGGATTTTATTTCCTAATAACTCTTGCAGTGCTGGATCTGCCCAGATTGTGTGGGGTTTAGCAGCAGTGAAAGGATTACCCATGGTAGTTGATATAGACTTTAGTACAGTGTGGTTTTACCCATGACAGCCTTACAGCTAAAAGTACCTTTGAAGGTTACAGTACTATAGGAGTGTCATTCTACTTAATGCTCTGTAAAGTGTATTTCATTTTGATATTTTCTGATTATGTAGCAGTTTTGCATTAAGTATTCACCAAAGACTTTGGAGACTTTTATCCTTACATCTAGAGCAGCTTACATGGGGATTCCAAGCATGTAGATGAGACACCAGCATTTTTATTGTTTTAGTAACTATTGATATACTAACTGGATGCAAAAAGAACAGCGCGTAGGAAACCTTCATGGTTTAGTACAGTACGTTTAAAATAACTTATCAGACAATAACCAGCTTATACCGCCTACTCGCAAACGTTGGTGTTAGATAACCTTAAACCAAACTGCAGCAACACAAGTGCCGGCATCCTCTGTGTGAGTCCGCCTCCACATCTTGTTGTTGTTCGGTCGACATCTGACATCACAGAGACCTGATCTGGTTGTCTGCTCCGGTAGAAGTCTGTATCTTGCTGGTGTCCAGATGTGTTTCATCCCCAGAGGAAGGGAATTATTCCTAAAACGCGTAGGGACACCAGCAAGTTACAGGCCTCTACCGGAGCAGAGAAGCAAATGAGGTGGCTGTGACGTAAAAATTCTGGGGGAAAGGGATTTAAATCATAGCGCTACTCTAGTAGTAAGTGCAACACGAGTGCATATATCAAAAAATATATAATATTATGTAACAGGGTATGTCTATTCTGCCTTTCCTTCCCCTCCCTGTTATGTAAGTCCTGTTATCTGCAGGCAGTAACAGGTTAATTCTATGGGTTTGTGCCCCACCCTTGTTCCTCTATGATGGACAAGAGTAAGGTGGTGACTCATGGGCTGTGTAAGCCTATCAGGAATAGGTATAGACCATGAGTCCGCCCCTCCTGTCTTATTTAGGGGAATGCCAAATTTAGTATTCAGTCTTGATCCTGCTCCAGTGAAGAGAGGAATAAAAGAGCTATCAGTCTCTCCTATGGCAGGATGAGCATGGCCTTCATCATCCAGAGGAATGGAACCTCTGAGACCATGCACCGCTGTGAGGAAGAACTGCAGTGAGTGCCACCCAATAAAGATCCTGTGCTAATATACCTCAGTCTGAGTATCAGTCCTTGGGCTGAGGGGGAAAGAGTGCAGTAGTGGGGACTGATTTCTGGATACCCTGGAACCCACTACGGCTGGAGGCGCTGAACACCAAAGAGAAAGAACCAGAGAAAGAACCTAAACCAGTGAAGATATATATATATATATATATATATATATATATATATATATATATATATATATATATACGTCCCTATGAGCCATTCCCTCATGATGGAGCAAATATTGGATTCAGTTACGAATTCCACTTGTCCTGGCTTGAAGCTAATCAGTGATCGCTAGTTTTAGCCACTCATAACTGTGATCCTCTATCTCCTGCATTATAGGCTCTGGGACACAGGAGAAGTTATAACCGTGGGACTGCCGGTACCTATTTCATATGGCACTACTGGTCGAGGATGGAGCAGTGACAAGGGCAGAATGGGCCTGGGCAAAGTCCACAATGTCCTGCACAGGGGTAGCATAAGATGGGACATTAACTGCTAGGGCCTGTGGATGGGGCTTTAGCAAGTCCATGATCTGTCCAGTGGAAAGGGGCTTCCACTTGCCTTTGATCGGTGACAACAGCAGGGGTTCAGCGGCACGATAACCCCTTCCCATACCTGCAGGGGACGGTGCCAGCATCCGATGATCCTTTCCTGTGCCATGCTAGATTGGTCATCACTCGAGTCTAGGCGTAAAGTTCATCTTTCCTGTCTTGCCTTCAAATACTTTCTGGGCAAGTTACCCACCTATCTGAACAAGCTCCTCACCCCTACCACATGCAGCACTTATCATCTGAGATCTGACTCCAAAAGACTGTTCATGGTCCCAAGGCTCAACAAAGTATCCGGCCGCTCCTCCTTCTCTTACCGTGCACCCCAAAAAAGGAACAACCTACCGGAGACTCTCACATCCACCACCAGTTTAAGTTCTTTCAAAACTAAGGCTGTCTCACATTTTAATCTGGTCTGTAACTGTTACATACGCCTATAATATACATCTTCTCTAACTGTGCATGCAATGTATTGTATATAATGTATACCCTGTTCATTTATGTAACTGTATTTGTAATCATGTACTATTTGTCGTATTAACTATGTCCAGGACATACTTGAAAACGAGAGGTAACTCTCAATGTATTACTTCCTGGTAAAACATTTTATAAATAAATAAATAAAACAGCGGTGCATGGTCTCAGAGGTTCCATTCCCCTGGATGGTGAAGGCCCTGATCTTTCAGGCCTCTGATGTTCCCCCAGCTCAGAGGCTGGGGGTGAGCACGCTCATCCTGCCATAGGAGAGACTGATAGATCTTTTATTCCTCTCTTCACTGGAGCAGGAACAAGACTGAATACTACATTTGGCATTCCCCTAAATAAGACAGAAGGAGCGGGCTCATGGTCTATACCTATTCCTGATAGGCTTACAGAGGCCATGAGTCACCACCTTGTAAACCAGTCTTGTAAATCTTAGAGGAACAAGGGTGGGGCACAAACCCATAGAATTAACCTATTACTGCCTGCAGATAACAGGACTTACATAACAGGGGGGGGGGGAGAAAGAAAGGCAGAATAGACATACGCTGTTACACTCTCCCCTGGGTGAAATTCTCAACGACCTCGCTTGGGGCCACATTAGGTACACCATCTGTCATTCTGGAACCTGAAAGATAACAATACAGGTGACACATCATGATGGTACACATAACCATAATACAGTCACAATCCCCAGAGACCCAAATCATCCACTGACCACAGCGATGATAACCAATACTGCTCTTTCAACATAAAGAGTATGGAGAATTACTTATCGTACAGAGTGTAGAAACTATTTATAATGCCTAGGATCCGGCTTCTTAACAGGCTGTCCCTCAAAATCCTCCACCCAAACAGAGTATACCTTAGGGGCACCTGCTTGTTGGCGAACTTCCACTCTGTCTATATATATATATAATATATATATAATATATAATATATATATATATATATATATATAGATCTATATATAATCTGTGGTTCCAACCACATGCCTCATGAACAACATCACTCTAATCACTATTACACTTACCTTGCCAGTCGCAGTGGTTAGCCAGCAACCTATGCATACATTGTTTGGCGCATGCGCAGTGGATTCCAACCGTGCACTCTCAAATATGACTGCCTGATCTCATTGCAGAACTAGGACCACAGTAGCGATCAGTATATCCTGAAAACTGAGCTATTGAGATCTAGGAATAGGGTGTGGATCTATTCCATTACTACTAGGTATCAATCTAAAGTGACTAACACCCATCTCGGGGCATATACTATTCAACTATGACTTTAGATACATGTACAACTTCAAAGACACTACAGTGAATCAACCAAAGCTAAGAATACTGTACATTTACGTCTGCTGAAGGCCAAGAGTAGTTTCTCTGGACCTACTTTTTGGACATATTTAGTGTCCTTTTTAATATAGTAAATCAAGTTATTTACTATTTTTATTACACCATCACTAATTTGATTAATAAAATTTGTTAAACACATTTATTCATTTCCCCTGACCACATTTATTTTATAAAGGTCTGCGGTGCGCCTACAAAGGGATTCTTTCTGTGTACCTCTCTAGATACATTCGTTATCATTCCTTGATTTACTCCCTAGGCAGCATGCTTCTACCACCAAGGGGTTTGAGCGAGGTTCCTACCTATAGCTATCTGTTTCTTTTAGCATGCATTAAATTTATTTTAAATCACAATTATTTTTTATTTGAAAACACATTCTACTTACAAATCTGTGGAACGGCTATGGGGACCAGATTTGCTCCCAGTTATGCTAACCTCTACAGGAGACTGTGGGAGAGTATCCATGTGTGGGGGGATGCTGGGCTGGGGGCGGGTCTGGTTTTCTATGGCCGTTTCATAGATGATATTCTTATCATTTGGGATGGTGAGGGGGAACTCCTGGAGGGGATTCTGAGGTCCTTCAATGATAACCAGATGGGTCTAAAATTCACCTATAACATACATCAAGAAACTATAGTATTTTTAGATCTGGAGCTATTTGTGGGTAATGAACATAAAATTCAAACAAGAACACACTTTAAATCTGTAGCAACGAATAGCTATTTACAATATGGTAGCAACCATTATAAAAATGGTTGGCCAATGTACCTAAGAGTCAGTTTCACAGGATAAGACGCAACTGTTCGATGGACGCTGATTTCCTTATTCAAGGTAAAGATCTATCAGGAAAATTTCCGGAAAAAGGCTATGATATGACTATTGTTAATAAAGCATTTAAAGATGCTGGTCTTCTAAATCATGACGCATTGTTGGAAAAATCAAAATTAAAAACATTATGTAATACTAGAAGCGAGGATAAAAGTAGAGGATCCACACCAAAATTTATCACGCAATATAATCAGTCTGCAAAACAAATCAAAAAAATTCTGAACTGTCACTGGAACATTTTGTGTAGCGATCCTGAAATTGGTCACCTATTGCCAAAACATGCCCCTGTGATTTTCAGAAAAGCAAGGAGTATCAAAACATTGATAGCTCCAAGTAAATTAAAAACACCAAAAGCGTTAAATACAAATAGATTGGACATTTCCGGCTCCATCAGGGAAGGGGGGAATTTTGGATGTGGGAGAGGCAGGCGTCTTACGTGTAAACATCTGGTTAAAACAAATAAATTTACATCACAATCAAATGGCATTACGCATGAAATAACAGATTATATTAACTGTCTCAGTGAGTATGTTATATATCTGATATCATGTGAGTGCGGCTTACAATACGTAGGTTGCACATCAAGGGCTCTAAGTACAAGATTTCTAGAGCACCGAAGAAATGTTATTCATGGATGCCAGACACATAGCCTCTCCCGCCACTATTGTACTAAACATCTAAAAGATCCAAAATCCCTACGGGTTATGGGCATCGAATGCATTCCCCCCTCATATATGGGAGGAGATCGCTTTAAAAGACTATGTATGAGGAAGACTTATTGGATGTACATTTTAGACACTACGTTTGCTAAAGGACATAATGACCACATTGACACTAGTACCATAGTGTGACCACCCGCATGAGGGTGATCCTTCGGAGGTCTGGGTTGAATGCTTTATTGCATTTTCTCCGAACTTTGGTCATGTGTCAGGTCATCATTCACATCTCCCCATAATGATATGCAATTTTTCATATATACAAAAAAATTTTTTTCATACATCTACTAAAATTCCAATTGAGGGATTATATATCCATTAAAACAAAATAGCTATATTGGAGGTTGATCAAATTGGTTATATACTGATATATGCGGATGTATCTGTTTCGGGTTCGCGAATAGCCCTACCATATTTTGATCAAATACATATACTCAATACAATTATAAAACACACAATTTTTATTTCTATTTCAAATTTATATTCATATTGTTATCCTTAATTACTTTTATTTTATTTGTACAAAACAAGTTACCATGTTATCACTTACATTACACACATTTTTTAGGTTTACATTATATACAACATATATACATACACACTCTTTCATATATACACAAGAATAGATATTATAGGCAATTACATCTAGTCATACATATTTAGATATATACAGGTTATTTCTGTTAAATTCATACAGGCTAAGTAATATTACTATATATATAACAACATCTTATGATTCATGCTGAGGTTTCTTCTGTTCATGCTTAAAAATCATCCTTTGCTGCACCAATGGCTCCAACTGGAATCCACATACCTGAAAATCAAATAATGGGTAACATCAGGTGTATATATTAATAATTAACGGATATGATATTATTCCGTCTACTACTCTACTACTAACTATCCGGACATCTGTTATTATTGTGATGTTATTCTATGTTTTTAAAGGAAGTAAAATCTATATACTTGTTTGATAATTTATATTATATACTTGGTAGAAATCTCCAATTCTTGATATATTATTTCTATTATATATCTTTTATTCTTTAATTTTCAAATTGTTAATTACTTTGTATAGCTTTCGATCTCTCATTTGGTTCTTACTCTAAATCTAATTACTATTTCAAAATCACTACTAGTACTATTTCTAGTTCATATTAGAATTCTAAATAACAATCACCTACTTAGTGTTACTAGTAAATCACTTAGTCTTCAATATTATTTCATAATGGTTAAACACTTGTAAATAGTATTTTTCAATAGCTAATCTAAGTAACGATTTGATCATATATATATTTTTTTAAATGATTTAGTGCGGTCCTCATAATCAGTCTACTATGACTGTTATTTAATGATGTTTAAGGTCATTCACTGGTTAATTTTTGTACCAAACTTTTTAATTGATTTATCAAATTATGCAAATTACCTTGTTATAAATACTATGGAGGGGCATCCAATGGGTATCCCCTGATGAAGTCATCATAGATGACGAAACGCATAGGGCGTGGCTAAGGCTGAGGTTGTCACTTCCCCACGAACTCTACCTTTGCGGGTTGCTAGATGTTGCAGGCTGTGTGAGGCTGAGAGGAAAAAAACACTGGATCCTTTTCCCCTGATGTCTCACTGACCAGAAGTAAGAAACTGGAGGTGCTAGTTCCCGGAGGGATTTCCTGTGTGGTGCACCCGACCGGAGGGATGTCATTTCCGGTTGCTCAGACCATGCGGAGAGCAGACAGGAGAGGACTCCATTGCTGATATCGGACGGCAGTACTGGCTTATGAGAGCCTATCTCATACCTGCTTTTAAACCCTGTACTTTTGTGAGTGGGCATTTGACTGATTTTATTGTTCTATAAACTATTTGTTATACTTTAATGCACTAGGTGTGCGCCTGTTTCTTTTCTTTTTTCATAGGTATCAACAGGGAGTAGTGACCCCTTTGAAACGGGCTGCCATATATCTGGATGCATTATTCTGGAACAGGACTTTGTTCTTTCTGAGGATTTTTAGGTTTTTCATTCACTTTTATATTTTTTTATTACATTTTTTACATATATTTTTATTATATTTTTTATACTTTAAGGTTATATGGTATTATTTTTAAATATTAAAGTATTAGGTCTTTGTTATTGATTATTTTAAATACGTTAAAGAACCTATTACCCTTGGTTAATACTGGTTTGGATTTAATTCACCCACATATGCCACCCCATTGGATGCTTTCATAGTTGGTTTACATAAATCACAGTTTTGTATAGGCTGTATTAGAGGCGCTACTTCGATTTGTCTTTGTTTGGTTTGTTTTATATATATATATATATATATATATATATATATATATATATATTATATATACACACACACACTGGATATACAGTGATCGACAAATCTGGTCGCCCGGTAGCCACAGGCCATTGTATTTTGACCCGCTGGCGACCTGCCAAGCAGCGCACGTGGTTTTGTTTCAAATCCCTTCTTTGCGCAGAAAAAAAAATTCCCCTTCCTGATTGGGCAGACGCTATTTGGTGCGCTACCAGGATTTTTTTTTGCGTGCAGCCAGGCTCTATATGAGCTAAGCAGTAAAGCCCTTCCTTCCTTCTCTGCACAGAGGTAAGTACTGATGCCCTGTCATGCCTCTTCCCTTGTATTGTGTGTGTCTCTGTGTGTCTGTCTCCGTGTGTTCGTGTGTCCGCCGGTGGGGGTGGGAGGGGTGTTCCTTTCCTTGGGAGGGGACAATGTGCTCCCTAGCCTTCTGGCGATCCCTTGTCTGTATAAGGGCTGTTATATAGTGGCCGCATGTGCTACGCCATGCGCGCGCGTGCGACACATAATTGGCTGAGGTTAGTCAGCCCTTCTACACAAGAGCTGCGCGCGCGTGTATGTGTATGTATATGTGTGTGTCTGCACAATGTTAATAAATATTTTATTTTTACCAATGTATTTTTTTAAATAAATAATAAATATCACACACACACACACACACACACACACACACACACACACACACACACACACACACACACACACCCTTCTCAGCTCACAGCATACACACAAAAGGATGCGGCATGTGCACGCACGTTCGCACTGGCAGCACGGCCGCACACTATATAACAAGCCTGCGGGAGATGGGTGTGGGGTGGGAGATATGGGGGGGGGGCATGGTTGTGATGCACGGTCGCAGCTGGCTGGCATGGCGTGGTGTGCGCTCCCGTTCCCATGCTTGCCCACTCGATGCGGGCGGAGTGTGAGGGGGAAGGTGGTAAGAAACTTGCGCGCACGGGGTAAGGAGGCTGGAGGGCCGAGCCTTGGTGTTTTTGCACCTGCATAGGTACACTTCTTCCTCCACCCTCGGGCTGCTGGGCTGGCCCGCCAGGGGCGGGCGGTGGGTGCAGGGGGAGGTGGCCTGCTCGGATCGCTGCCTCTCATACTCCACTCTGTGTGGGAGAGTGTGAGTGGGTGAGTGTGTGGGAAAGTGTGTGTGTGACACCAGAAGTACCCACCCAGTCAGTCACCCACCAAGTCAGTCAACCACCCACCCATTTACTGCACCGACACACTTTATTCGAGCAAATACCCGGTATGTACCTGGCAGATACCTGGAATGCGCCGCTCCTCACCTCTGACAAGCCCCGTTGCATTTGCCTTCCCAGCCTGGGTTCATGCCTGGCTGACGGGCGGCTGATCTGTTAAATGATAATGATTAGGATTTAATAGGCTGCAATGCTTCGCGTGTCTACCAGATGGCATAAATTCATGAATTGTAATGCAGTATATATATATGTACTGTGCAGTATTGCAGCCAGCGGGAATAAAATGCTTCAATCCCTGCCGGAAAATAACTCAATGCACTCGGGCAGAAAACAGTCACAAACCTCAATACACCCGGGTATACCCGAATTCGTGGGACTAGCCGAGCTCGAATAAAGTGTGTCGCCAGTGTAAGTCAGTCAGTCACCCAGTCCCCCACCCAGTCCCCCACCCAGTCCCCCAGTCACCCACCCAGTCAGTCACCTAGTCGGTCAGTCACCCACCCGGTCCCGGGACCCACCCAGTCAGTCACCCAGTCAGTCAGTCAGTCACCCAAAAGTCAGTCACCCACCCTCTATCTATCAATCTATCTCTCTCTCTGTCACCCACACTCTATATCTCTTTCTCTCTGTGTCACCGACACTCTCTCTCTGACTGTCTCACACTCGCTGTCTCCATCTCACTTTCTATCTCTGTCTCAAACTCTATCTCTGTCTCACTCTCTCTCTGTCTCACACTCTCTCTGTCTCACACTCTCTCTGTCTCACACACTCTCTGTCTCTGGATATCATATTTACCCTATATATCGTAACTGCCCTTTACCTACACCGAAATAACCTATACTGCTTCCTTCCAGATTTGACTTTCAAGCTTCACACGGGAGACATCGGAATTCCCCCTAACCCAGAAGACAGGTAAGGAACACCTCCCCTACAATATAGAACATTGCAGGAATGAGGGTACCTGGATATTGAGGGACTGTGGATCAGGTAAGATCCCAGGTGGGATTGCTGCTTTAGATAATTGTGAAGCGTGGGCATCCAGACACAGGTTAAGGGGTTCAGGAAACTAGTCCTTCATATCTGGCTTTTTTTTCTAGATTAGTGAGGTCATCCAATATTTACACACACACGTAACTATGTAACAAGGACTAATTGTAGTAAAGTATACATGTAATACAATAAATAAACTTACGTCAAAAACGAATGTTATTAGTTCTTACTAGGAATTTATTTTTAAAGGATGGGGCTGGGGGGCGGGGCTAGGCGGCGAGTAGATTTTTTGGTTTGGCGAGTAGATTTTTTGTTTTTTTGCGAGTAGATTTTTGGGTGATTTAACAAGCACTGTGTATATATAAGAATTTGCTGTATATCGTAGGTGCCTGTGCCTAGGTGATCGGCAGGCTCACTGTTCTTTTTTTCTCGTTTCAATTTTATTATTTCCTTCTTACCAGGTTCCAAGAATGTCCAGGCCGATGCCCCTTTCATGTCAGTTTTCGCTTAACGACAAATCCAAGGACCGCCTGGAGTTTATACTTCCACCTAAGCTCATACTTTCAGCCAACACGTTTGATGCTTTGAATGACATTCTCACGGACCAGTCTAACATCCCTGATGATATTGAAGTTCTGGAGGGTCGCCTCTTCATCTCCCCATCCTTTCAAAGAAAGGTTCTAGAATGAGGTCATTCTTCGAAACTTTCTGAACACCCAGATATGAGAAGGACATTCTGGTGGCCCAACATTCAAAAGGATGTCAGAGAATTCGTTGCTGCATGCTCGACTTGTGCCCGTAACAAAACTCCCTGAAGCAAACCCCCTGGCCTTCTACGTCCCCTTCCCATTCCAGACCGCCCATGGACCCACTTGTCCGTGGACTTTATAGTATAGTTGCCCTATATATCGTAACTGCCCTTTACCTACACCGAAATAACGTATACTGCTTCCTTCCAGATTTGACTTTCAAGCTTCACACGGGAGACATCGGAATTCCCCCTAACCCAGAAGACAGGTAAGGAACACCTCCCCTACAATATAGAACATTGCAGGAATGAGGGTACCTGGATATTGAGGGACTGTGGATCAGGTAAGATCCCAGGTGGGATTGCTGCTTTAGATAATTGTGAAGCGTGGGCATCCAGACACAGGTTAAGGTTAAGTAGATTTTTGGGTGATTTAACAAGCACTGTGTATATATATACACATATATATATATATATATATATATATATATATACTGTATATATATATAGTTAAATTGTAGCCCTCTGATTGATGTCTTTATGATTATACAAACTTACATTTAGAAATATGTATGTATGTAGCCCCCATTACAGCATTAACTAAGAAAGGTGTGGATAAGGTGGTCATCAGTGGCCATTCAAGCTTTCGACCAATTAAAAAACACCTTTGTCTCCGCACCCATCCTCATACATCCGGATCCCAAACTGCCCTTCACCCTTGAGGTGGATGCATCTGATTTCGGGGCCGGAGTCATCTTATCTCAGAGTAGGACACCTCAGACAAGACTTCACCCATGTGCTTTTTTTCTAAGAAATTTTCTTTTGCAGAGCGAAATTATGATGTCGGCAACCGGGAGCTTCTTGCAATTAAATTTGCTCTAGAAGAATGGAGGCATCTGTTAGAAGGCGCTGAGAACCCCATCACTATACTGACTGACCACAAGAATTTGCTGTATATCGTAGGTGCCTGTGCCTAGGTGCTCGGCAGGCTCACTGTTATTTTTTTCTCGTTTCAATTTTATTATTTCCTTCTTACCAGGTTCCAAGAATGTCCAGGCCGATGCCCCTTTCATGTCAGTTTTCGCTTAACGACAAATCCAAGGACCGCCTGGAGTTTATACTTCCACCTAAGCTCATACTTTCAGCCAACACGTTTGATGCTTTGAATGACATTCTCACGGACCAGTCTAACATCCCTGATGATATTGAAGTTCTGGAGGGTCGCCTCTTCATCTCCCCATCCTTTCAAAGAAAGGTTCTAGAATGGGGTCATTCTTCGAAACTTTCTGAACACCCAGGTATGAGAAGGACATTCTGGTGGCCCAACATTCAAAAGGATGTCAGAGAATTCGTTGCTGCATGCTCGACTTGTGCCCGTAACAAAACTCCCTGAAGCAAACCACCTGGCCTTCTACGTCCCCTTCCCATTCCGGACTGCCCATGGATCCACTTGTCCATGGACTTTATAGTATAGTTGCCGGTATCTAAGGGGATGAACACCATCCTAGTGGTCATAGATTACTTCTCTAAGCAAGCACACTTTGTCCCACTGAGAGGTCTTCCCAATTCTTCCAAATTGGCCGTTGTCTTTGTCAAATAAATCTTTTGTCTGCATGGAGTACCACAAGCCATCGTCTCTGATCGGGGTCCTCAGTTCATCTCAAAATGTTGGCGTTCTTTTGCTCTACAAATGGGGATATCTCTAGAATTCTCCTCGGGCTACCACCTGCAAACCAACGGTCAAACAGAGCGTACCAACCAGTCTTTGGAGCAGTAAATACATTGTTTTGTCTCGGACACCCATGACGACTGGACTGATCTCCTCCCCTGGGCTGAATTTGCACACAATAACCTGCGTAGTGAGTCAACCATGGAGTTACCCTTTTTAATTAATTATAGGTTTCACTCATCTCTTCTTCCCATCACCACATCCTGTTCTGCAGTACCAACAGTGGATAACCGGATCCGTCTTCTACAGGCTTCTTGGATTAGGATTCAAGAGAATCTTAGGAGGGCAACATCTAGGCAAAAGATGCAGGCTGACTGCCACCGGCACAGGATCCATGAATACAACCCTGGAGAAATGGTCTGGATTTCATCAAAAATTATTCACCTCGAAGTGCCCACGTTAAAATGGGCACCCAGATTCCTTGGACCCTATCCTGTCCTGGAGAGGGTCAACCCAGTGGCTTATCGTCTACACCTCCCCCATCCTTGAGAATCCCCCTGGTATTCCACGTTTCATTGTTGAAACCTGCTGTTCAGAATCCTCATTTCCACGATCCTGTCTCGTCTCCAGCTCCTCTCCTTTTCAGGGTTAACAGGGATACGAAGTTCGATCCATTCTGGACTCCCGGATCTCTAGAGGAGCAATACAGCATCTGGTACACTGGAGAGGTTTTGGACCTGAGGAACGCTCCTGGGGCCCGCATTGCCATCTTCACGCCCCCAGACTCCTTCAGGCTTTTCACCAAAGATACCCTCTCAAGCCTGCCTGGAGACGACCGGAGGTCGCTCCTGAAAGGTGGGGATACTGTAAGGATGGGAGTGTCAAGCCGCCCATGGCGCACTCCTCGCTTACCTCCTTCCACTGCCGGGGGCTCCGTTCCCCTTGCTGCCGCCACCAGTCCTCCTCCCTCTGATCCGGGGACTGCCCGCGGTAGGCCCGCATCCCTCTCGGGACTTGATGCCTCCCTCTCCGGCCCATCTCTGGAATCTGCCCACGCCACTCTGTCTGGGGGGTGCAATGGACACAAGCAGCACGCGACAAGCACGCACAGATGTGCCAGCTGCAATCCTCCTAGGCCCGTCCCACACTCAACAGAGCAGCCAATGAGGGTCACCAATGCTAATACCTCCACACTACCTCCCATTTCATTGGCCGTCCTTCCCTTTATATGCTCAGCTGTGCCACTGGCATGTTTCGTAGTGTTCACTGCTGCTTGCCTCCGAAGTCTTGTCTTGTATTTCCTAGCTCTCCGTTCCTGACCCCGGCTTTCTATTGGACTCCGCTCTTCTCTACTCCTGACACCGGCTATTCTCAACGATCCGCCCCTTTCCAACCCCGACCTCGGCAACGTACCACGACTACTCTCTACTCTCCAATCCAGGCCATGGTTTATAGTACCTGTAACGTTCTGCTACTCTCCGACCCCGACTTTGGCAAGTATTACGACTATCCCTACCTCTCCAATCCTGACCCGGCTAATTCGACAATCCTACTTTCCAGACGCGCCCTCGCGGCTGTGGGTGGCATTAATATCTACCCCCACCTCTGCCTTGCGGTCCCACCTTGTCTGTGGTGAGCACTGCGTTACAGGTTTCACTACTTTGCAGTCTTAGTGAACCAAAATGTAATGATGTGTCAGTGGCTTCTTTAAAATTGTTCTATCACAGTCATACTTGAAATCAAATACATGAAATTGATGATTGACAAAACAATTGCCTACTTGTGATCCTTGAGTGCTGGGACAACATGAAATCTTCAACATACTGTATAACCCCAAAAAATCGCTAAGCCGTTATATCACATAATAATAATAATAATAATAATAATAATTCCCCTCTACAGACCAGAGGATACAATAACTGCATAGGAAATACCAACAGTGAGACACAAAGCTCTTACAAAACTGATAGCGTCGCTGTTGTCAACCTATCTAACCCCTGCTAAAAACAATACTGTCTAAAGGACTTACATTTTGCCCCAGCAAAATCTTGACAAAATATACATCTGGGGAGAACTAGAGGAATTCTTCCGCCGATTATGAGTCAAGGAATACTTCCATAATAAAGCAGAAATAGCTAAATCCTCTGACTTCACACTTCCCTCTGGGCTTAACTCAAAATTGAACACCTACATACTGTAAAAAACCTTCCATCAGAGTCAATGCCGAAATCCTAAACACAGATACAACAGCAACCTTACAACACCGGAGAAAAGAGCAATACAAACGTTAAAAATAAAAAAAAGATAAACATATTGTCATCATGCCAGTGAATAAAAGGGGTGCAATTGTTATTCTAAACCATCAGGACTACATCCCAGAATCAGACTGTCAGAAGTGTCCCTTAAACACTGGTCCCCCTCGCTGCTAGCCTGGAGTTCTGTCAGTCTGCCACTAGGACTGCTGTTCACTGCAGAGTACTGTCTGAAGGCTACTGTTGACCTCATCACCAGCACCAGTACCTCATCAGCAGCCAGCCATATTTAAACCTCCTCTTCACCTGTTTATTGTATTTTCCCTGTAGACAAGCTCGCTGCCACCTCCTGTTCCTTGCTGTTGCTGTGTACCAGACCCCTTCAGAGGAATAAAAAGAAATACTGGCGCCTTACGAGTCCATTATGGTTAATGTCCTGGAAGTCCATCGCAGCCAGATTTGGCAGCCATGTTGAATTCCCTGGAGGGAGCTGGACACTTGTAATTATACCGTTTTGTGAATTGGGGGATCCGGAGTTAAAATTAATTTCAGCTCCAGAGGACTTCCCGGGGTCGTTGAGAAGGCCCCTCTCAAGGCCCACCCCCCAGTGAACCAACATCCGCCTGAGGAATGCAGGGAAGCACAGGGGTACGCCCACGAGCGCTCCAGTGTGACCGGAGGAGGACTCACATCTCTCTACAGCTGACATCCACTGCCTGTTTACATCCACCATTCTGTGAGTAGGGCTCCGGTTTTACTCCACCGGACCGGCAGTCTCTATGTCACTCGCATATCATCAATTTTATATTGTTTTATTTTGTATTAAATTAGCTTTTTATTCTCATGTTTGTTTTGTTTGTACTGTATTCTTATGTAGGCGTGTTAGTTATCGTTTTATGTTCTTTCATCAATTGATTTTATTTCTTATGCTGGCTATGTTGCACTATATTTTTCTCTGTTTCATTTCATATCACGGAACGCATGGAGAAAATCGTATCTGACCATCTGACAGTCTAAGAACTGAAGGGTTGCTCCTTTGGACATTTCTCCTCATTCATTGGACTTCCAGGACATTAACCATAATGGACTCGTAAGGCGCCGGTATTTCCTTTTGTTCCTATGTTTCACTCTGATTTGTACGAATCAGTTTGTACCAGGCAGCCTAGCCCGCCACTAGGGGGTTAATCCCTATAGAGGGGTCAATATTCATTCATTCACTTTAATAGCGCTATTTATACACCTTCTTTTCCTTTTTTTAGACCCCTTCAGACCTTACAATGCTAGCCTCCTCTAGCCCTGACCTCTGCCTGTTTACTGACCATTGCAACCTGTTTGCCGCGAGCCCTGACCATCACTACCCACCTGCTTGCCTGTCCCAGTTACTGGACTCCAGCCCGCAGTTGCTCCCTGTGACACAGACAAAAGATCCCAGCGAATTATCCAACCACCCCACGGAGTAATACTCTAAGGAACTAGAGTATACCATCAAATCAATCCTAAAAGATATCCAGAAAAAGCTCTGCCAGCCTCGTCCCTGGTATTCCCAGACATTTTACTTGCTACCCAGAAAACCCAATACAGGTAGACCCATTAAATCCGTAATTTATAAAAAAAAAATTATAAAAAAACGGTGATTCCTGAGTAGACTAATTTGTAAGTTTTGTGGATGTCCGTATAGTCGTGGTCAGGGGTTGGAGAGGTCAGAATAGTAGATGTCCATTTAGCCGTGGTCTGGGTTGGAGAGATCAACAGAGTCGAAGATAAGCTGGGGTCAATAGCCAGAGATATTCCAAAGACAAGCCGGACCGGTACATGAAGGATTAACTGCAAGAAAACACAAGACAAGGAGCAGGGCACAACGGACATAGAAGCTCAAGGCTACAAAAGGTTATGCTCAGAGAGGTATGACAGGAACTGCAGGGTACTTGTGGGAAACAGGAACCAGTAACAAAGGAGGCGTAGCGGAGTCGTGGCCTCCGTGGACGCAAGGATTGGCTGCAGGAGACAAGTGGGCTAATTGAATACTTATCACGCAGCTGGGGAGCGGTGCACATCGTCACGTGTGCGCACCGCGCGTGAGAGAAGCACGGCGCATCCGAGGGGGCGGAATTAAGCTCCGTGGCACACTAGAAGAGCTGTGAATGCGCGCGCGCTCTGTAAGCAGAGCGGGGGTGCGCGCACGCGCTGTTGCCAGAGCGGAGGTCTGAGATAAGACAGGTAAGGAGGGAACACATCGCAAAGGACGTGCTCCCCGATTCCTTACAGTCCTGAACCCCAAGAACAGCCTAAGTACCCGATCATCCTGGGAACTAATACGGATATAGTGCGAACCATAATATGGACGTACCTGCAAGCAGTTGGAGAAGAGCCCTGAGTAGCCTCAACCTCCACCACCTCGTTAGAAGAATGTTGTAAAATCTCTGCACTGGATCACCATGGAATTCTCTTTAACCGGTGCGCAGGCCTGACCAAAATTCCACCAGGGGGAGTGCGACAAATGGCTGCTTGGTGTTGCTATCCTGACCGAAACAACGCAGAGCACCTTTTCTCCTTGGAGAACACCCCGGAGGAAGATGCTCAGAGAGGGTACAAACTGATACCCGAGGTGCGAGAATGGAAATCACGAATCCCACCCCGGACTAAGGTGTATGTCCAGAATATTTCTCCGTTCACTATGGCTTTTGATGAAGGACAAAAATTGGGCCGCATCTATCCCGTTAGCCCTGTGGAACACATGCCGCAGGTGAACACGGCCGCTGGGTCCACACAACCAACTGAAGTGAGCTTCAACTTTGGAAACTCAATGCTACCGGCAGAATGTAAAGACCAGCTGACGACCAAATTGGAAGTGCGACGGGCTGTATTCTCCACGAGCGAGATGGTTGTGGGTTGCAGTCGCAGTGCCCAACACACCATCAGACTGAGTGACACTACTCCTTTCCAAGAGCGTTCTCGCCGCATTGCCCCATGGGATGTGGATGACGTACGGAACCTACTACAAGAGATGGAGACAGCCGGGCTTGTGACTGAATCACGGAGCCCTTATGCATCACCCATTGTGGTGGAAAGGAAGGAGAATGGTTCAGTGAGACTGTGTGTCGACTATCGGACACTGAATAATCGTACAGTCCCGGATCAGTACACTCTTCCCTGCATCGAGGAGATTCTTAATGCCCTAAATGGGAGCCAATGGTTCAGCGTGCTGGACTTGAGATCTGGGTACTACCAAGTACCAATGAGTACAGAGGATCAATAAAAGACTGCCTTTGTATGTCCATTATGCTTTTACCAGTTCACTTGTATGCCTCAAGGTATTTGTGGAGCTCCAGCGACATTCCAACGTCTAATGGAAAAGACTATTGGGGACATGAACCCTCGGCAGTGTTTAGTCTACCTGGACGATATAATTGTCTTCGGTAAGACGCTAGAAGAACATGGAGGACAGCTACTTAAAGTACTGGACCGCCTTGAGAAAGAAGGACTGAAATTTTCACTCGACAAGTGTCGGTTCTGTCACACCTCGGTGACCTATGTGGGACACATCGTCTCTGCCAAGGGAATCACCACTGACCCAAAGTAGAAGCGGTCGTGAACTGGCCTCGGCCAGAGAATGTCATGGAACTACGATCATTCCTTGGTTTTTGTGGTTACTACCGTCGTTTTGTGGAGGGGTACACCAGCCGGGCCAAGCCCTCAAACAGTCTTTTGAAGATATACCCTTAAGATACTGGATGGAAGGCCGTCTCGGGCCCGTCAGTCGTTTGGCGACAAGTGGACTCCTGAGTGTGAACAGGCCTTCCGAGGCCTGAAGAGAAGCCTGACACAAGCACCGGTTCTGGCCTACGCCGACCCCGAGCAGCCCTATATTCTGCATGTGGATGCCAGACTCAATGGACTAGGCGCAGACCTACATCAGAAACACCCAGAGGGACTCCGGCCCGTGGCCTATGTCGGCCGCAGTTTGACTCCCAGTGAACAAAAGTATCCCGTGCACAAGTTAGAGTTCCTTGCCCTCAAATGGGCAGTCGTGGACAAACTCAATGATTCCCTCTATGGAATAACCTTCGAGGTAAGGACGGATAAAAATCCACTCACATCTTAACATACATCAAGCTGGATGCTTCCGGCCACCTATGCCTGGCAGGCTTAACAAATTACAACTTCCCTCTGGAGTATAAATCTGGCCCATTGAACATTGGAAGACCAGGGTTAAGTGCAACCCCAGATGATGATCAATGGGAAGAGATCCCGGGACCAGGGGTGAAAGCTATGTGTAGGACGGCTGCCATTGTTGACAACCGAGTGGCCTTCTCGGAACTACGGGTAGCGGATTCATTAGGATGCCAGTCACATGCTATTCCCGCTGCTTACTGCGATCCAAAGGGAATGAATATAACTCACGATAAAGTAATACGGTGCATAATTCTCAGAGGTTTTTTTTAGAAAGCAAAACACTTTCAGCTCCTTTAAAACCCCTTCCAGACAGCATCACTGTGTACATTGCACTGTACTGAGACTGTGCACACGTCTGTTCATATGCATGTGCAACATAGGAATATTTATACAACAATGGTGCTATCTGGGAGGAATAAGAAACTCCTCGTGAGCAAAAGGAGGTGCATTGCCAGAACGGTCCAACAGGACACTGCTAGACATGCTGGGATGGTTAACCGCGACGCAAAAGAGTGGAGTTGGCATGTGGAAACACACCCGTACATGCTTACAATTGCACCCGTCATGAGTCCACGGGATTCTCCCCTTCCTTATGTTGGGTGAGAAGCCAGACTGCCGGTGGATGTACGCTTAAGAGTGTCAACAGGTGGGATACATAATGCAACCCATTTTAGCTTACAACAGGCTTATCAACAAGCCGAAAAGTCTGCTGACAAACTTAATGCCAACGACAAAAGGTGCTATGACCATAAGGTCAAACATCGGGAAATTCACCCTGGAGATACTGTGCTTCTCCGCAATCTGGGAGTCCCGGGAAAACACAAACTAGCCGACCATTGGCGGGACGGTGTGTATGAAGTTGTCACAGATGCCAGGCCTTCCGGTTTACCGCATAAAAGACACAGATGGCCGAATAAAGGTATGGCACTGGAATCATCTGCTCCCCATCCAACAAGTGGGAGATGACGAGCCCCAAATGCAGGCTACACCCCTGGATGGTGATCCGGACACACCAGAGGTTGGTCAAGAGACTGCAGATAATACCACCTCTGAAATCGCTTAAGACTCTGAGGATCCTATGGAGGGACCCTCTCAAAGGGACCCTCGACTTCAAGGAGCACCTCCTGGAGGATCTACGGGTAAAGGGCCTCAGCGACAAATGCCTACTAAGGTGGCTCCAGAGAGTCAACCCCTGGATCCACAAAGCCTGTTCTTTGTACCCCATAGAGACTGTTCAGAGACATTAATCCCCTCAAGGGAAGAGGCTGAGCCTCAGGACTATGCTTATTACTCCCCAGAAGGAGTTGCTGAAGAACAGCTCCGCCAGAGCCAAAGAGTTGGTCAGCCTCCAATGAGGATGACCTATGATCAATTTGGGGCACCCTATTATGAGGCTCAGCAGTGGGCCCGCAGTAAATTGAGATCCGTCATAGTGATGTTCAGTGAAATGTATAATCTCATGTAGAGCTAAAATTACGTGATAAGTTGTATATATATGATAACTGCACTTTCATTATATGTTCCCAAGCGGAAACATTGGTGTTTTTCTCCAGGGGGAGGATATAGCCAGATCCCCTCTGGTTATTTTTGAATTCCCCTTACATCCGCTGTCTGATGGGAGGTTGCAGGGAAGTGGTACTGGCAATGGGAGCTCCGGCGGTTCCCCCCGGGGGGGCACCGCCATCTTGGCAGAGCGCGTGCAGCTGCGGTATGCTCTCGCATGTGCAGATGAGGCGCGCCATAGAGCAGAGCCTTCCTGAGCTTGCGCATGCGCAGCAGAGTGCAGTAGAGATCGCGCACATGGCGGCAATAGCAAAGGGCTCCGCAAGGGACTACAACACCCAGCAGCCATTGGGGCTGCTAACTACCTGACGCCAGGGAGCCAATCAGGTGGTCAGATCTCCTGCAAGGAGATACATTTGGGGCACTCAGGAAGAGAAGTCAGTCGGAGCTGGGACACAGACAAGGGAGGGTGTAGGAGTGCGGGGGTCTGTGACCCTCTGCACTAAGCCAGACATCCCCTAGGCCCCAGCTAGGCCCCGACTCCCCTGGTGAGAGTGAAGCAGCGACAAGGACAGGCCCTTAGGTAGGGACACTGCCCCATTAGCTGTGTAGGCCAGGGATACAGTTGCGACGTTGCGCAGCACTGGAGAGCGGTGGTTTGGGACCAGATCACCTGAACAAGAGAGAGAGACACTATCTGTAAGTGGGATCATTCTGCGGGATATCACCCCCCGCGAGGTGGACATCATTGCGGAGGACATCACTGGATCGGCGGATCCCAGTGTTTCCTTAATCGGTAGGTACCTATATTCTAAGTGCACCAAGTACATACACCATAGTGGCAGCCACATATAGGGGTGGGGGCTGTTATCCTTGTGGACACCAGGGTGGTTGGGTGCCCAAGGGCCCCTCAGGTACGGTGGACACGGTATGGGTTACACAGTGGTGGGATCAGGCCCTGCGAGGTGAAGGGGTAGCTGTAACCAGTAGAGTTATAATCCAGTCATCACTGTTGATTATATGTTCATCAGTAAATGGTTATTCTTATCATTTACTGTGTGTGTATATCAATGTTGTGGTTCCTGTGAGGGGCTACTCCCACTACGTTGGGATCCCTCCCAGGTGGAGGCGCTGTATCAAGTTGTATTTTTGTATCATCCCGGGCTCCCAGTGGTGGAGGTTTGGGGTCTCTGCGAGCCAACAGGTAAAACCAGCACCGTACACTCCTTGCCCTAGGGGGAAAGAGAGCTGCATGTATAATCTGAGCTGTAATCATTAAGTATGTCATTAAAGTGTTTATCTTCCAAGGAACTTTCTCATAAAACCCTCAAGGTGCATCATTCTCAGAAGTTTTTTTTAGAAACAAAACACCTTCCGCTCCTTTAAAAACCCTTCCAGACAGCATCACTGTGTACATTGCACTGTACTGAAACTGTGCACACGTCTGTTCACACGCATGTGCAACACAGGAAGATTGATACAACAATGGTGCTATCTGGGAGTAATAAGAAACTCCTCCTGAGCTAAAGGAACATTTATACACCACATTCAGAACCCTGACATATATTTCCATCAGGCACAGGAGGCTGTGAGTTTCTTTCTTCTTTTTGTTTTTAACATATGCATAATACATACTTAACTCATGAATGTAGATATAATCTATTGTGCTCAAATCTCAGAAGCTGTTTTAAATGGGATTGTCTGTCTCTTTCTCAGCAAAACTCTGGAAATCAACTGTTCCTAACTGCTAACTGCCGTCTTAATATGTAAGTACTGGAACACTTTCTTGTCTCTTAATTGGGCTTTATTGCAGCTGTATTTCATGCTTGCTCCTAAATCAAGCATTCGATAATATATACCAGGGGTTCTCAAGCCCCCACAACAGGTCAGGGTTTCAAGATATAATGGCTTCAGCACAGGTGGCTCAGTCACTGCTTCAGCATAGGTGGCTTGTGCCACCTGTGCTGAAGCTGGGATATCCTGATAACCTGACCTGTTGGAGGGGCTTGAGGACTGAAGTTGAGCGCCCCTGTTATATAATATTGATGGTTACATTCTGCATCTTTTCCTACATTACTACTTCCATCACAGTCAGATAGTAATTAATGCTGATCTCCAGATGATGGTAATTACCTTCAAATAATTTTGCTCATGGAGGATCCGCCACACACGCAGGAGGCTGAGATCAGCTAGTCATCATTACTAGTTTCTGGGGTTGTGCATTTGTTATCCCGTTTTGCCGCGATAAACTAGGATTGGTGAGAAGTTGAACTCGGCCTCCTGTCTGGATGCACCATGAATAGATGATTAAGACAGCAGGTGAGGGATGCCGGCATTTATTTCCCACTGTGCCAGCACCTTCCATTGCTGCTCCATAATTAGTAAGTGCAGAGGGGCCTACTTTGTAGATTTGTCCTGTTCCTTCAAATTCCAAGCAAGTAACCCGATGCTAGGAAGGTCTCCCCAGTGTGAATTAAATTACAGTAGGGGTGAGTACCTCTCAACTTCATGGGCGACCTAAGCATCTATTCAATATAGTGAGGAGTGGGGGGTAATACAGAATTCATTGTGCATTGACTTTAGTTCAATGGAATGAAACTTAACACTTGTTACCCTCCTTCTCGGAATATAGAATAGGAACTGTAATGAAGGTGCAGTTTTCCCCAAAACACACTGAATGGGATATCCTGTAAACCAGTTTACCGATCTTAATGTTACTTTTATTCCAAGATATTTTTTCTCTTTTACTTAAAAAAGGCCCAGTAGAATGTTTACAAGGCAACTAATTATTTATTGTAACCCGTTTCCCCCTGCCGGGAAGCGCTGAGCTGTTTTTCTTGCACAAGTAAGAGTCTTATCAGTGAAGATTACTTATCCTGAACTTCTCAGATAAGATTATTTAAAGTGTCAAAAATGGTCATTATTGAAAAGGGGCTTAGCAGCCATTTTAATTTAATGATGAGCTTAAATTTTTAGAAAATATACTTCAATATTTAAAAAAAAAAAAGGAAAAACATAACATTTCTTATTGCATTATATGTAGAAGAAAGATTTAAACAAAAATAAATATGTAGGGGAAACGGAACCTTTAAGTTATTGTTATTCTGCGAAGAAGGGACTGTGGATAGTTATCCCTAGTGCAAATAAGTTCATATCACAACCAGAGACGCCAATACCGAGTGTGACTGAATGGTCCAGCAAACCCACTATCCTGTTTGCAATATTGCCAAGACTGGAGTCTTGCATGGAGAGCAGGGAACAACCATTTTGCATGACAAGATACCCTGCTCCCAGAATTAGGAATTGTACAGGGCTCAAATCAGGGCGGTTACATTTCTGTCCATTTTTACCCAACAGCTACTTATGAACTTGTTATGTTTCACCCTTTGAATGCCAAAGGTATGGTGTGGCAATCCCCTGTCAGCGAAATGGGCTAAACAACAATTTGTGTATCCATTTTGTTGTGTATGCCAGAAATCCACACATCCTTTTGTGTAGTTATATAACTGTGCAAATTACATTTTCATGCATAAAATGAGAATTTAGCTGTAAACTTTTTAATTTACATGAGACTATTATTATTATTATTATTATTATAATACTTCTAGCAAATAGAGACAGCAGAGATTAACCGTGCAGTCCCACCAAGGAGCAACAGGCATTCATAGACATGAAATAGTTAATGGTTTTCAGCGGAGGTTTGTCTGGTTCTGAAAATCTACGTCCCTCACACCCCTGCACTTGCTTATCTATGTCCATAGTAAACATCAAAGTTACTGGTAAAGTTATTTTAATATGTATAAATATACCATTTGTAGCAGCCACCCCTCTATATTAAATGAAGTCATCTGGTTTCCCAGGCAGGTGGAAGTAATGGCTTTCCTATAAATCCACAACTGCCTCCTGCTGCAAGAAAGGCAGACGAGAGCACAAAGGATTTATGTTCTTTGTATCTTCCCGAACCCCCCCCCCCCCCCCCCAGGCTACTGTACATCTTATATTTGGTACAAATAAATCCAACACTTTCCAGTATTTGTTAATGCACATTATAGGTTGTGTGTGTGTGTGTGTGTGTGTGTGTACAGTACCTTGTTTCTTTGCATCTTTAATTAGGATCGCATGCTGAATGTGTGCTGTGAAGAAGTGTTTTCTGTTGTTTATTTTCTAAGCTGAACTTGATCATTTCAATAGAATTTCCCCCCCGAACATAATGTAAGTAATTAAGTGCTAATGCATCTATGCCTTTCATGTGAGCCGGGTTGAAATGCTAATGTCTGAGCCTTGGTGACCCAGGGCTCGGGTTTGAGTGAAATGCCGGGAAAATGAGGGAGTTGTCTGAAAACATTAATCTTATTTGTTCCAACCCACAGGATCAAATGTCTGCAGATAATTGTGATTCTGCTGCTACTTTACTGTACCATAGGCACAAGTTCGGCCAGACCCAATGCTTGTTCACTGAAACTTGATGGACACAATCCAGGCTACTTCAGAGACGGAGACATCATTTTGGGTGGAGTGCTCCAGTTTTATCAATATTATAAATTACAGGACATAAGCATACCTCCTAACGACGTAGTATGTAAGAGGTAAGAATGCCTTTATTACGTCTCTAAATGTAATAGGAAGGAAGAGTAATGGAAGTGCTCAACATAAATTCCCTTTGGTTTATATTGCATAAATAGGGGAGCGTATTAATTGCCTGAAAATTGCAATAGGAACAAGTTTAGGTGTCTAAAGAACAAAGTCCACGTGCTGTGCTGGACCATCTGTATTGTTGGTGGTTCAGGAAAATAACTTCATGAACTACAGTACAGTATGACTGGTAAGATTCTAACCCAGCCAGGCTATAAACAGCCCTTCCAATGGTAAGGGTTGATCATTCAGCCTTTAGAGACTTCCAGCAGTGTGCAGGGTTAATGTGTTATTTTTAAATAAAATGTTCAACCCAATAATTGCAACAAAGGATTAAGGGGCTTATGCAGAGAGGATAGAGAAGGGAAATGGCACCATATTTTGGAGAAAATACTTCCCAGAGAAGCTTCTCCTGCAGAGAACATGGAGAGATTCATAAAATTCTCCACAGCAGGTTTCTTTACTTTAAAAATTGCCAAACACGTGGAGAGATTGGTAAATTCGCCATGTTAAAATAGGGTGGTATGCAGGTAGCATAGATGCACTGCAACTCGCCATTCTGCCCTATATTATAGTGAGTTCAATCTAGCCAGAAAAACTTGGCAATTTTGAATCTCATCGGAAAAATTAGGTAACGCAGCTTTCTGCATACGACCATAACTTGCTCCAATTCTGTGGCTATTTTCTTGCCGTTTTCACATTAAATAACGTTCCTCTCTGCATAAGGCCCTTAAACCAACAGATAGGTTGCAGGATTTGTGAATATAACCTACTTGTGGTGCCAGTTAAAACCTGTGGAAGCAATTGAATATTTGGAAGATGGCCACTTACCCACAATTATGCCTGGAAAGCAGCCGAACTCAGCAATTATTGCCAGTAACCACAGTAAAATTACCATCTGCAGGGCAGCAGACAGATTTTCCAGGGCCCTGGACTAGAATTATGACCCCACCCCATTTCTCTCCTCCGCAATTTTTAAAAACAATGGGGTTATGAATTAAGCTGTGATAGTGCTGACCAGGGCACTATTGCACGTAAAATGCTCATTAATTTGAATGGGCGCTTCGGTGCGATAGTGCCCCGATCGGCATTATGACAGTGTAATGAATAACCCCTCAAACTGTTAAGGGGTAGTTATGGTAATAAACCCATTGTAGCATAAACTTTCAAAAATGCGTTACTTATTTAAAATAATTATCAACCCAGAAAAAACACTTTGTATATAGGCTAATACAGCGGTGCGCAAACTGGGGGGCGCCCCTGGGCTAATAGACTAGTAGACCATGTGGCAACAAGGATAAAATGGTTTTGCTATGACTTCAATTTACCCAGGAATATCTGATTCCTGCCCCTACAAGAAAATGATGACACCTTGTAGCCCAATGATGTTACATCTTCTTTAATGTGTTTTACCTGGCCCCGGTACTGCTCCACTGTACGGCATGGTCCCTTTATGGGAGAGAGCCGTTTTTGTGATGTAGAGTGGCTCCGGGACCAGTGCGCGAGCTACATGTGTATATCCCTGCCATCTTCTATATATAAGATAGTATAAAAATACGACTTGTGGTGCATTTGCATGCCTCCGACAGGTCTGCAACCTGGTCTTTCCCCATTATCACTTAGCAAACAGTGCACTGCAGCCTGGGTAATGACATGCAAATGAGCACAGTGTGTCGCTCTTTACTTTTATCTGCTGGTCACATCTTTTCTGCACACCATTTGTCTGCCTGTGCTGGGCTGGTAGCATAAGGAGGATAGTTTTTTTGATTGATTTTGTTTCTTTTCAAAAGGGAGGTTCTACGGTTATATATAACCAGTGGGAACATGTCTGAAGATGGGAGTCCCCCCCCCCCCCCGCAACGTTGCCCCCTTGTATCTTTTTCTTTAATCACTTCTATTGTTTGAGATTTTTTTTTCATTTTCTGGATTTCCTTAATTTTCTGAATCTGAGCCTTTTTTCTTATGTCACCACTGCACTTTTAGCAGCTTATGTGTTACTCCTTTTCTGTGCCTAGCAACTTTGGGAGCCGTTGGATAACTATTGTTCCTTTTTACTACATTGTTGTGTTCACCTGTGTATCAAAGCTCTACAGTGATTCCTTATCTTTTCATGTATTTTGCTTATTGAAGTGAAACTTCTTTAGCGGCACCTACCACATGAGAATTTTTCTGGCAGTAAATTGCCTTGACGATGACTGAAGTACAGTGCAGGAAGTGACGTCACTGCTGGCAGAAGAGGCCATCAGTGAGGTCAGTGTTGCCAGCACCCACCAGTCACCGGAGAGGAGGAGGTACACATCCACACACACCACCCCCTACCCCCTACCTACCAAGCCAGTGATCCGGCTCCCCCGAGATCTCCTCTTCGGACGGGGGATGCGAGATCCGAGCGCTGTGTCCCTGTAGCTCGGAGGGAGTGGGGAGCGCTGTCCTCTGAGGGAGGGGGGGAAGAACTGGGAGAGTCCTTGGAGAGCCCTCCACCACAGCACCACACTGACACACACAGAGAGAGGGTGACAGAGAGAGCGTGACAGAGAGAGAGAGAGAGGGTGACAGAGAGAGCGAGGGTGACAGAGAGAGAGACAGAGAGGGTGACAGAATGAAATAGAGAGAGAGAATGAAAGAGAGAGAGGGTGCAGAGAGAGAGGGTGCAGAGAGAGAGGGTGCAGAGAGAGAGGGTGCAGAGAGAGAGGCTGCAGAGAGAGAGGCTGCAGAGAGAGAGGGTGCAGAGAGAGAGGGTGCAGAGAGAGAGGGTGCAGAG